>NC_066890.1:58537572-58817572 GCF_022985175.1 Labeo rohita | reverse complement strand
TGTTTATTTTGAGATTTTGTTTATATCTGTAGCATTTTCAGGTATCGTCATTTAATGAATAAAATATTTATTATTGTATGAAACAATATTAAACCTGTTTCTTTGTCTGTTGCAGTATTTATTCGTGTCTCTGCGTAACAGAGAAGGCTGCTATAAGCTGCTGCGCTCTGTTTGTCCTCAGCTGGAGGTGAGTGTTTATTTACGTTACGTGATTTCACCGACGTTCACAACGTTTTTATTCACTCGTGACGTTTCGCCGCTCTTGTTCCCATTAGGATGGAAGTGCCAACAGCAGTCCCCTCTTCTCATCGGCCGAGAACAGCTTCGATCAGACCAAACTGGTGGTAAGTGAACATTTATGATCTTCATCTCATCTGAGCGTGTCCAGATGATCCGCTGATGACGGTAAACCTTCATCTCTCCCAGCAGAACTCCAGTCAGTCCAGTCTGGACGACACGTTCGAGGTGGACGGAGGACACGTGACTCCTCAGATCGAACTCTCTGCGTCTCGACTCACTCGAGGTTTGTACAAACTTCCTGTTGAACGTCTCACAGCCGTGTGACGTTGAGATAAAGGTGTTAACACACTGTTCGCTTCTGCGTTTCAGAAAACAACGCGTCGACGGCTCACGGATCGCCGCCGACTCAAGACGAGAGCTCTTCTGAGGAATACACCGGTACGACAGAACGGCCGCACATCTCAATGACTTCATGAAGGAGTGGTAATGCGTTTGATTGGCTAACGGAGATTCTGCTTCCTCTCTCCACAGGAAGTTCCTGGGTTTGGAACGTGACGGATAGAGCGCGATCGCTCATTATCCAGAGAGAAGTCAGCAACCTCAACACACTCCTGCTCATCTACCTGATCCTGTAAGTAAAACACATCCGAGCCACGGTCGTTTATTTGTAGTTTTACAGTGAATATTTACTTTAATTTCTTGGTAAATATTTCTGTGTAATATTTACAAATAATTAATGTCATACAAGTATTTACAATTTTAAATAAATATTTGTTTAGAAATATTTACTAAAAAATGAAATGATAAAATTTACAGTAAATATTTACTTAAATATATTTATGAAAATATTTACAAATATATTTGTATATATTAAATATAATTTCTTTAAACGTTTACCAAAAAAGTCATGTTAAACAAATTTAAAATGTTTGCTTATGAAATTATGTACTAAAAATAATTTATTAAGTGTAATAAAATGACCAGTAAATATTTACTTTAAAATATTTGTAAATATTAAGTATAAATATTTGTAAACATTTATCTAAAACCATGTGTTATGCAAATATTAAATATTTATATTATAAAATATTTGCTAGAATATTTAGTAAAATAATTTATAACATTTCCTAAACATAATTGGTACTGAAAATGTCTAAAATGTACTAAAACATCATTTAAATATTAAATATGCCATAAAAATGGTCATATTTTTAGCATTTTTATCATTTTAGTATTTGGTATTTCATACAAAAATACTATTACTAAAGTGTTTATCAAAGATTGCTAAAAATTATAAATGTTATACAACTCTACAGTAAATATTTATTTAAATAATCTCTGAAATGTTTTACAAAAATATTTGGTATACAAATATTTGGTAAAAGTAATTTTACAAATATTTACTAAAATTAATTTATAAAATATGTATACTAAAATGTAAAATATTTACAAAAACCTATTTATACAAATTATACAAATATTTAATACATTTATAAATTATTTATAAAAACAATTGAAAAATAATTTGGAATATTTACTGAAATATTTATCAATATTTATCCATTTATCAATAAGATATTAAAGATATTTTTAAAACATTTATAAATATTATAAATATTTACTAAATGATTTATCGAATGTTTGCTGAAATGATAAATGTACTAAAATTATTAAACTACTTATGAAATATGCACTATGCAATATGCAATGTAAATGCAATATAAATAGTAGTAGTAATTTTAGTGTTTTGATATTTAGCAAAAAAAGATATGTATAAATAAATATTTACATCTAAAATGTATTAAAATATTTTCGCAATGGTACACAAATATGTGGTAAAATTATTTAAATATTTACTAAAAAAAATTTGTAGAATATAAGCTAAAACTAAACAAAATATTAATGTTATGCAAATATTTTTTTAATATTACTTTATATATATATATATATATATATATATATATATATATATATATATATATATATATATATATATATATATATATATATATATATTAGTTTTTTTTTTTCCCAAGCATATTCAAAGGTACTAAAATGATAATTGTTATACAAATATTTAGTAAATGTAATGCATTTTATTTACAATTATTTACACACATATTTAGCATTTATAAAAAAAAAAACATTTACTAGACACATTTATGAATGTTATAGAAATATTTAATAAAAATAATATATAAATATTTACTAAAAACATTTATGTAAATATTTGCTACATTTAAAAAAAAAAAAATCTAAAATATTTTGTGAAATATTTTGATTAATGAATTTTAGGTTTTAGTTTGCTAAAAAAAAACATTTATCAGATATTTACAAAAAAAAAAAAAAAAAAATATATATATATATATATATATATATATATATATATATATATATATATATATATATATATATATATATATTCTACAAATAATTCCTAAAAGTAACAATGTATTAACAAATGTGCTACAAATATTTTAAAACCTTTACTAAAACTACACGTAAATTACTTTTACAATATATGCATTTGATTTCATTTGTTGAAAAAACTATTTTAAACTCACTTGCGGTAAACAATCTAATTGTCAACAATGGCAGTATTTCCAGTCCCGCCAGCATAGGCCGGAATATCTGTATTGTTTGATCCGTAGTATTAGTGATAAATCGTCATGATCTCACATGACTGTAAGTAGCTGCCAGACAAACGCATCTCATCTTGCCGGTATGCAGCAGTACAGGAATGTGATCGTTAGCGTATTGCGAGACGCCCTTGAGTCCTGATACCATATGTGCGTTAAACCGTGTGTAAACTGGCGTGTTTTTGTCTCGCTCAGGGTGTTTCTGCTCTTGTTGTCGTCTGGCTATATCGGCCTGCGTATCGTGGCCTTAGAAGAGCAGCTGACGTCTCTTGGAGCCCTGCCCGAATTCACCTTACAAAGCGGGTGGGTAGTCATTTTACATAACTGAGGAATTCTCATATGTGTAAGTACCTGAGATCCAACGTTCATTTTTATTCTTTCAGGTACAAAGAAACGTAAGAGATCTCAACCATCTGAACTTCAGAAAGAACCACCAAAAAATGTTTTTGAAGATCCACTAGCCGCCGCAGGGAATGCTGGGAAGGACCTTTATTTTGCACACGCACCAGCTACCGAACTCTGTGCGTCTTTGCCAAGGACACCACCGAAGGGCGTGCGTTTACGGGACGCTGGTGTTGACAAAACGCGGGCATGTCTTCGCTCGCAGCCGTCCGGTTTGTGTTAGCACGGTAGCGCTGCAGCGGCTCGCCCAGAAACAACCAAAGACAACCGGTTTGTCTCAGAGGACTGTCAAAGACAACAAAAACAAACTACTTCTGTGGAAAAGCATTTCATCAGATATTACTCATTGCAGCGCCTTCGTTTTGTCACTTTTACGTCTATCGAAAAATGTTTGTGAATAACTCTTTTGTTTTTTTGTTTTTCTCTTTGTAAGTTTCTTGTTTTTGATGACGTTGTCTCTTTCTTCAGTCTTTTGGTTTCATTCTACCTGTAAAGTTTTTTCGTACAAGGCTTTTCGATATCACTGCTTTCGGTTTAACGATAAAAAACGAAGAGCTAAGCTAGCTAGCCAATGATTACTCATCGCGGCGCCGTTGTTGGACCGCAACAAAAAATTTTCACGACAAAAAAAAAAAAATGTCGCGAATAACCGTCATGCTTTTGGTTTAACGATAAAGAGCTAAACGAGCCAAGCTAGCTAACGTTGCAGCACCTTTCTTTGACAATTTATACAACCATCAAAAAAAATCCAGAATAACTGTCATATAACGGGTTATTACTGGTTTTGCTATAACGATAAAAACAGCTAGGCTAGCTAATGAGCTCTTATGCATTGCAGCACCTTCATTTGACCACTTTTACGACCATCAAAAACAAAAAAGTCGTGAAAAACTGTCACACGAAAGGTTATGACATTGCTGCTTTCGGATTAGCGATAAAGAGCTAAGCGAGCTAAGCTAGCCAACCACTGCAGCACCTTTCTTTGACAGTTTTACGACCATCAAAATAATCTCCAAAATAACTGTCGTATAAAGGGTTGTGACATTACTGGTTTCGTTTTAACGATTTAAAAAAGAGCTAAGCTAGCTAACTAACGACTGCTATTGCAGCGCCTTTGTTGAACCACTTTTACGACCATCAAAAAATGTTGCGAATAACTATGTCATATAACAGGTTGCAATATTACCGTTTTTGATTTTTAACGATAAAAACAGCTAGGCTAGCTAGTGAGCTCTTATGCATTGCAGCACCTTCATTTGACCACTTTTACGACCATCAAAAACAAAAAAGTTGTGAAAAACTAACATAAGGGGTTGCGATAATACTGCTTTCGGTTTAACGATAAAAAGAGCTAAGCTAGCCAATCATTGCAGCACCTTACTTTGACCACTTTTACGTAAAAAAAAAAAATTCAAAAAAACTTGCAAAATGACTCTTTTTGGTTTATTGCTAAAAGCAGCTAAGCTAGCTAGCCCGCTCTTATTTAACTATTTTTACGACCATCAAAACAAATGTCGTTAATAACGTTGTCGGAAAAGGGTTTGCTATATTGGTTTCGGATTAACGTTAAAAAAAAGAGCTATGCTAGCTAACCAACTCTTACTCATTGCAGCGCTTCCGTTTGACCACTTTTACGACCATCAAAAAATATCGCAATAACTGCCATAAAAGGGTAAAAACAGTTAAACTAGCTAGCCGGCTCTTATGCGTTGCATCGCCTTTGTTTTGATGGTCGTAAAAGTAGTCGAACAAATATCGTAAACATAACGTTGTTGCGATATTGGCTTGTTTAACGATAAAAAAAACTGGCTAGCCAGCTCTTATTTTACTATTTTTACGACCATAACAACAAATGTCGTTAATGACGCCGAAAAAGGGGTTGCTATATTGGTCAACTCTTACTCGTTTTATTGTTCGTCAAAGTAGTCAAATGTCGTAAACGTAACGTTTATATATAATATGTTGCTATATTGGTTTCAGTTTAACGATAAAAAGAGCTAAGCTAGCTAGCCAACTCTTACTCCTTGACCATCAAAAAAACTATCGCGAATAACGATGTTGTATAAAGGGGTGCGATGTTACTGCATTCGGTTTAATGATAGAGCTATGTACTTTTGTAACAGTCAGATTTTTTTCCGGAATAACTAGTTTCGGTTTAACGATAAAAACCGCTAAGCTCGCTAGCCAGCTCTTACTCATTGCAGCGCTTTGTTTTACGACCATCGAATAACTTTCGTCAGTTTCTTTCCTTTCCTAGTTTATTTTTGATGGCTAGTTTTGTCTAGTCTTTCGGTTTAATTCTTCCTCAGTTTTTTCATATACGGGGTTGTGATATTTCTTGTTTCATTTTAACACTAAAAAAGAGGTTCGCTAGCTAGCCAACCCTTACTCATTGCAGCGCCTTTGACCACTTTTACGACTATTTAAAAAAAAAAAAAAGTTGCGAATAACAAAGTCGTAAAAGGGGTTGCGATTATTCCTGGTTCCGATTTAGCAATTTAAAAAAATACCTACGCTAGCTAGCCAGCCCTTAGTATTATTGTATGTATAGTCTATGCACAAGAAATGCTCAGATCAGGTATTTAAAAAGTTCTTGTAACTTTTCTTTTGTCTTTTTATACTTTAAGGTGACGATGTAGACCAACATGCTGGTCTCTTCGTAACCCGTACGAAAAAATAGAAAAAAAAATAATGATTGTATTGTTCAAGAAGAAACGGACGTGTTGTTAAATGTCCGATTTATTGCTTAAACCAAGCGTGCATGTTTGCGCAAACCCAAGCAGAGCATTTCCATTCAGGACTCGTAACGAGATGAATAGCGATACTTGATGAAAACGACGTGGTCCAAAATATGCATGATTTTTGTGTGTGTGTATATGTATGTTTGTATAAATATGTTGCAATATGTTCAAGAGATGAGAGGAGTGCACTTTATAGTGTGGAGACGCTCTCCAGTCCTGAAGGGGGCGCCATATTGAGGGTCTGGTGCTAAGAACCTCTCGCTCAGGGCCGGGACTGACTCGCAATGCATCGTGGGATTGCCGCACCTCAGTTTTGATATCTTGGTCATCTGCTGGCGGACACGCTCTGCGAGTTTTCATGCTGCAGATCCTCCTGAAACAAACGTGCATGGACTCGCGCCAAAAATTCGTGCGAATGAATGCATGCTTTTTCCTGAAATGGTGGTTCCTTGTTGGACTGATCCGTGCAAATGGATTCGCACATTTCATCCAGTCGCCGGGACGTCGAAGCCTCAAAGTCCCCTCGACGACTGTCTAATAACCACAATGCAAGAATCCCAACTTTCATAATTTGTTTATATTGCACTATTGAAGTGTTAATTGTTTTTGTATCAGTATGTTGGTAACATCTTGTTTGGTCTATTTATTGCCTAATATGTAATTCAAAGTGGTCTCTGTGAGACTGGCTTTGGCATTGTTTAAATAAATCAAGTGCTAAGGAATTTCTCCAGTGTCCCCAGTGTTTATTTCAACGCAGCCTAAATATAATCTGTTCTTATTGCCAAATTCTTATTGGAGTTTTCCCTTTTCAGGATGTCAAGCTATCACATTGCAGGCAGAGATAAGGACCTTTTTTTATTAGCTCTGGTGTGGGAAAGGGCGCTTGTACACTATACTGTGTTTTTGATTCGTTCAGTAGAAGCGACTCCAAATCATTCATTCGGGAATCGGACGGCGCGACCGTTGTAGTTCCATTCCCGAACGAATCACTCTGAGCCGGTTCTTTTTAGTGAGTCAAAAACACAAGCGCTAACTTGTGTAACATACCCTGCATCCCAATGTGCATACTATCCACCCTATCTGCCCTAAATAGTATTGAAAAGTACTACTATCACATAGAATTTAGGATGGCTAGTATGCACGTTTGGGATGAAAAGAACCGCTAAAAGAACCGATTCAGAATCATCCGCTCCGGATTTGAACTCCACTGGTTTTGCAGCACTATAAAGATCCTAGTCTTTCTTTCGGACAACGATGCGTTAAACCTTAACTTTCTTTCAAATTCAAATAATAAAACAGGAAAAGGAACAAGATAAATCGTACAACAATGGCCGCGCTGCATGTTTTGGATTCACTATAAAGAATCGGTTCTTAAGAGTCATTGGTTCAGGAATCAAACTTCCTGGACGCGCTGTATGTTTCAGGTTTACTGAAAAGAACAAGTTTATAATAAACGAGTCATTAGTTCAGGAATCAATATTCACTGTTCGCGCTGTATGTCTGGATTCACTAAAAAGAACCGGTTCTTATGAGTCATTCGTTCAGGATTTAAACTGGTATGTTTGGTGCTGTAGATTCCGTAGTGAAATAGCGGCACCGCATGGTCACACGTAAGTGCATGTAAATATATTTTGTGGCTTTTTCATGTTCGTTATTTAAATAAATCC
Source organism: Labeo rohita (assembly GCF_022985175.1). Lineage (NCBI taxonomy): Eukaryota > Metazoa > Chordata > Actinopteri > Cypriniformes > Cyprinidae > Labeo > Labeo rohita. The sequence goes on along the minus strand of NC_066890.1, from coordinate 58,809,883 downwards.
GTTGCACTGCTAAAACGTATCGTTTTATGAGTTTTATTAAGCTCAAGACTGATTTTAATCTGGTAAAGTTTTATAAAGCTTTTTGCATTGCATAAAGATGAACACATCTGGAAAACAGCTTGAGGAAGCCAAAAGTTTTTTTTTTGTTGTTGATGATGTTGTTTATGAAGACCAGTTAAGGCCAACAGTATCGTGAGACGAAGATCATTCCCTCCCTGACAGGAAAACGCGTTTTTTTTTCAAATGATCTGATCAGCATATTAGGCATACTTGTAGAAATACATACGTGTCCTCGTTCTCTTTCCTCAGATTGTCTGGAGAAGATAGTACGAGTTCGTGCACATTTTTTTTTTGAGACTTAGCCTTATAAACGGCAGCTAAGGCTTTACAGATAACAAAATCTTTGTAAACAACATATTTTCAGCAGGCTTTCTCCAGATTTCATCAGGAGCAAAAGGTTCTTCTACTCGCGCTTGTGAAAAGGTAAGAGGATTTGGTCTAATATTGGAGATTCACATTACTGATCTTAGTTTTCTTATGTGGTTTTGACTGTTTAAATATCCGTTTCTTATTGCACTAATATCATTTACCCGCGCGAATGTCATTTAAAACTTCAACAAAAAAGATGCAAAAGATAAGTGTCATACAAGCTGTTGCTTGACTTTCAAAGACTTGGAATACACGCTTAAAAATAAAGGGTGTTTAACAGAGATGCCATATAAGGGCCATATTTGGTTCTCCAAAGAATCTTTCAATAAACTTTTGAAGCTTGTTTCTGCCACGCAGTTCAAAAATAAACTAAGGTAATTGCAACTTTCATCTCACAAATCTGACCCGGCTGCAATTGCAAGTTTACGTCTGCTTGCAATTGTGGGTTATAAAGTTATACAATTGCCAGATTTAAACTAAGCAAACGTAAGAAAATAGTGTTTTTTTTTTTTTTTTTTAGAATGTCTTTTAATGAGACAGTGAGACGGGATAGTGGAGGGAAATTGTTGGCTGAAGAGAGGAGGTAGGGATCGGCAAAGGACCTGCGGACAGGAATCGAACTCGAGTCGCCAAAAGCGCAATTGTGCTGTGTGTCGGCGGACTAACCACTAGGCTATCAGCACCAACAGAAATTAGCCCTTTTTTGTCCTCTCAATTTGATTTTACAAGTCGCAACTGGGAGTTTATATGGTAATTTCAAGCTGTAAAGTCAGAATTGCAAGACAAATCTCACAATTGCGAGAAAAAGTTGCAATTCTGAGAAAAGTCTGCAATTTTTTTTCTTCTGAATTGGACTTCACAATTCATAATTAGGAGAAATAAAGTCAGAATTGTGTGTCTCACCATTTTGAGTTACAAAGTCAGATTTGCAAGACTTGAAATTGCAGTTGTAACAAAATTGTCTTTTATTTTCCTCACAACTGTACAACGATTGGGAGTTTATATCTCGCAATTCGAGAGTAAGGCTTGTAAGAAAAAAGGTCAGAAATCTGAGAAAGTCATGACTGTAGATATAAACTCCAAGTTGAAAGAAAATAGTTTTTTATTTCCCTGTGTCCCAGCACTGGGGTTGCACAAGTTAGCGCACTCTCAGGGCTGGGTTGCGGCAGGAAGGGCATCCGGCGCAAAACGTGCCAAAACGGCTGAGCGGATCCCACCGCTGTGGTGACCCCTGATAAAGGGAAACTGAAAGAGAGAGGATGAGTCTTTTATTTTCCTATCAAATGGACTCACAACTGGGAGTTCATATTTCTCAATACACAATGGCAAGAAAGTCAGAATTGTGAAACTCGCCATTTCTCGCAATTCTGACTTTTTTCTCACTAATGCAAGTTTATATCTCACAGTTCTCACTTATTTCTTACAATTGCGAATTGCAAGATATAAACTCCCAATTGTGTGTTGTAAAGTCCAATTGAGAGGACAATAAAATACTATTTTCTTGCAATTTCAAGAATAAGTCTCGCAATTCTAACTTTATTTCTTAGAATTGCAAGTTTATATCTCACAGTTCTAACTTTGATATAAAGTCAGAATTGTGGGACATAAACTGAGTTACAAAAATTTCCTCTGAATTAGACTTTACAACATTCAGAGCTTATATCTCGCAGTTCGCAATTGTGAGAAAAAAGTCAGAATTTTGAGAACTTGCAGTTCGGAAAAATAAAGTCAGAATTGTGACATTTAAACTCGTCTTTTATTTTTCTTTGAATTGGACTTTACAGCTCGCAGATTGGGAGTTTATATCTCGCAATTTGCTATTGCGAGAAATAAAGTAAGAATTGCGAAATATAAACTCACAATTGCTAGTTATAAATTCAGAATTGCAAGTCAATCTCACAATTGCGAGTTACAAAATCAGAATTTTGACATGTAAACTTGCAATTCTGGGAAATAAACAGAATTGCAAGTTCTAAACTCGCAGTTCTAAGAAAATTGTCTTTTATCTTCCTCTGAATTGGACTTTACAACTCACAATTAGGAGTTTATATCTCGCAATTGTGATAGTCAGAACTGTGAGATATAAACCCCCAATTGTGAGAAAAAAGTAAGAATTGCAACAAAGTCAGAATTCCATTTTAGAAATTTGCAGTTCAGAATTGCAAGATAATCTCACAGTTGCAAAAAAAAAAAAAAAAAAAGTCAAAATTGTGAGATTCTGAGAAATGTATTTATTTATTTTTGGCCTTTTTGCCTTTATTGCGACAGGACAGATCATGCAGGACAGGAAGCAAAGTGGGAGAGAGAGATGGGGGCGGGATCAGGAAAGGTCCTCGAGCCGAGATTCGAACTCGGGACGCCCGTAGTGCAATGGCGCTGCATGTCGGCACACTGCCCATAAGGCTATCGGCGCCGACATTCTGTTGTTTTTTTCTTTTGAATTAGAATTCACAATTCGCAATTGGAAGTTTATATCTCGCAATTCGCACTTGTGAGGGAAAAAGTCGTAATTGTGAGTTTATATAATGCAATTCTGATTTGGGAGATGTAAACTCGCAATTGCGAGCCAGAATTGTGAGATAAAAAGTTGCAATTACCTTGCTTTAGTTTCCCCCCCCCCCATTTGGTATAAACGAGCTTCTAGAGTGAACGTTTTTTTAAAGAAACACATTTTTATTAGTGTAAAGAACCTTTTTCCACTATAAAGAACCTTTAGTGGAGTGTAAAGATTCTATGGATGTTGAAGGTTCTTCATGGAACCATCAGTGGAACAATCAAGAACCCTAATTCTTTGGTTTTGCTTATTTTATTTCCCACAGGTTGAGGATGAACTGCACCGTCCAAACCAGCGAAGCAGTCCATGAATTCCAAAAAGTCACTTCCATTCCCACCTTCATACTCGGGGTCCTGGGGAACATTTATGTCTTGGTGGTGTTCTGCCGCCGTCCCAGAGCAAAATGGACCTACATGAACATCTACATCACCAACATGGCGATCGCTGACCTCACTCTGTTGACGTTCCTGCCCTTTAAAATTCATTACTACGACAGGCCATTGCAAGACGATTTAAAGGCGCTGTGTAATTTCGCTCTGTGGAATAACTACGTCAACATGTACGTGAGTATCTTCACCATCACGGCCATTAGCGTGGTGCGCTACGTAGCCATCAAGTATCCCATGAAGGCTAGGAATATCTTCTCCTGCAGGAGCGCTCTGGTGGTTTGCGGACTCATATGGTTCATCATTTGCTCCATCAGCCCGGTTTACTTTGTGACGGACTCCAATAACGACAAAACTATGTGCTTCCAAAGAGTCAAGGTGGCATTATCATTGCATTTCGTATTGTTGCTGATCATCGTCGGGTTCCTTATGCCGTTCCTCATCATGCTCTTCTGCTCCGTTAGAGTTGTTTGCACTTTAAGGAAGCAGTTGGATGTCGGAACGCGTTCTGAGAAGCTCCAATGCATTTTTATCATCGTGGCCAATTTCATTGTTTTCGTCATATGCTTTCTCCCCGTCCACGTGGGTTACTTCGTAAAAAACATACTGCAAAACAAGTACACAGTTGCAGAGGACGACAACAGCTGCTACTATAAACAGATCGCACACGACTTCCTGCACGTTGCTATTTGCATTTCCAATATGAACTGCGGTTTGGACTGTTTCAGCTATTTTTTCGCCACCAAAACGTCATGGAATATGTGCTGCATGAATAAGAGTACAAATAACAAAGGTGAATTTACTACTAATAGGGTTTCGGATCCAGTTAGTACATCTGCGTAATTGTTTCGACTTATGGCTGTTATGGCTTTTTTGTTAATTTTTTTTCTTTTTTTTTTGTGAATCATGAAACAAAACTACATATTATACTCTGAACCCCACGTGGATTTACACAAACTGAGAGATTCAAAAAGTGTTAGGTTGTGTTCCAGCTCCCCTATACTCTGCATTCTCATAAGGCTTTTGCATTATTAAATACAAAATACTATGAATGTATTATGAGTATTTTAATCTGTACAGTAATCAGTAATAAATGTTTTCTACTCAAAGCTCAATGGTCCATTGTTTTTGTTTTGTTTTGTTTTGTTTTGTTTGGACATGGTGGCTGCTCAGCCTGTTAATTACTACCTACGACTTTCCAAAACAAAGCTCTGAACTGCGACTGAACGCATACACCCAACAAAAACAACTTTATGTAACTCAAAACTGAAAACCTCTCGATGACAGTTTTGACTTCTTTGCATAACTTTCCCTCAGGGATTTTGCGAACAGACTCCCAGTCCTTCGTTTCGAACGCTAATTTGAACGATTGTTTATTGATTTGGCGGGAAAGATTCGCGCCGGTACATGGCTTTAGGAGTTTGACACGGTGATCAGCATCAAACTGGACCAGAAACAGTTCCTTTAAATCATCTTTGTTTTGAGGTAAGCGATTCACATGTGGGTTGTAAATCACTCTACTGTTTGACACCGTGGGAGCTGGTAGATAATTATTAAACAGAACAACAGTCAAACCTAAACACTTTTGTTTCCACTAAATCGACAGACTGGATGTGTTAAAACGAAAACGGCAGCATTTAACCGCATTTAAACAAGAATAGGTAAAATGACACACCCTCACGGGCTCAAACGATTCGAGTGAATCGGTTCATGTGAACCGTTCGAAAAACCTGTTTGTTGGAATGCCTACAGACGATAACAGACGCTCATAAAACCGAAAACACTCTAGAAACAAAAACGATGTTCATCTGTTTTCTGACTTCTTCCACTGGTAGAGGAACAAATTTCAGTTCTTTTCTCTGGGTGATCACGTGAATGAAAGGTGAGTGCTTTTGGTTTGACTGTGTTTTCTCAGGTTTCTTAATGTTGGTTTCACTCTGGTATTTGTCTTTATTTCCTATCGTGTTCATTTGTGTGTGTTTGTGTGTTGGTTCAGCTTCTCTTTTGAAAATTTTCAGTCACTTCACAATGTCTATTTTTTATATAGACCTATTCCTTTTTTTTCCATTGTGATAAACAGTTCAGTAATTTGTCGGAATGTAGCATTTCGTGTGTTTAGATCTGGCACATTTCCCATATAAAGTATTTCAAGGAGTCTATTTATAATGCAGACTTTTAAACAAAATACCAAAAGATCCATGAGAAAACCAGCGCTATTTGTGGTCATGTTGTAAAACCAGTTGAGGTCATTTTGAAACTATGAAAAGAAACTAGAAGGAGTTTGCGAAAAAATACAGGGACAAAGATTAAATAATTAAATAATAGATTGATATGCACAATTTCTGACATGAATGTGTAATATAAAGGCCTATACCTATATATTTCTTATAAATAAAAGTTGATAAGATGGCATTCAAATCAAACTTCCGTGTGCTGTCCGGCTGTAAAAATACATTTCGCATAATGCTTTGCACGGCGAAATTTGCACTGACTGAATTCCTAAATTCAACAGTTTTATTTTAACTCAAAATCGTCATTTATTGCATGTTTTAAGAAACGATGCAACACCATATGATAACAAATCTCTTTGTTATACAAGTAAACAGAAATGTCCTTAACCCTTTAACGATATCTCTATCGTATGGTTGAGATAATTTTGATAGGAAATAAATCTATCAAAAGGAAGAGATGAGAGAGCATTCTTTCCAGCTTTCAAGTAAGAGCAGCAGTTTACAAACTTAAGTTAGTCACACAGAAGGGAGACTGGTGCTGGTCAGTCATTAGATAATAGGGTCAAACAAGCAATAAACAAAGTAGGGGGAAAAAAGTGCTTGAGGCTAATAATTAAATGTCTACTAATAAGAACTTAATGTTATTTTTTTTTTTCATTAGCTCCTTTTAGGGATGAAAGTTAAAAGGTTAAACATTAAGAACTGCACTGAGCCAATAAATGCAGAACATTTATTTATATACATGAAGAATTTATTTGCAAAGACAGATAACTCAGTTGATAACTCAGTTAATTTTCAAAAATCATGTTTTTTATTATGTAATCCTGTTTTTATTGTTTTATTGTGTTAGGTAGTTGTATTTTTAGTTAACTGCAGCTTGATTGAGATTAACTGGAATGCACAATGAAAAAATATGATTTTTAAAAATTGTTAAAAACATCTGTTTTTGCAAATGAACTCTTTATATTTTATTATTATTTCTTAAACGTCAAATGTTTTTGAAAGTATTTCATGTTTACAGTAGTGTAGTATGTTACCAGCCACATTCTATTTAGACCTGTTTTTTTTTTCTTTCAATTAATTCATTTTTACTGTATACTGTAAAAAATGACCGTTTTCTAAGAAACGTTTAATGTAAGCTTTGTAAGAAAATACTATTTATACTATACTAGTTACTTTGTAATTAACTGACAAATTTACCAGCAGATTTTTTTTTTTTTGGCAATGTCCACCTTATTGTTCTCGTAAGAGCGGCGCTTTGAAAAATTAATGTGTCTAGCGTCCGGTCTCTTCTATGTCCAGCTATTTTTAACTGTACTAGCTCATTTTGATGCTTAATATTTCAAACTGGTGGGTCTTATCATATTATTTTAATCAGTGCTTAAAGTGGAAAAAAAGAAGTGCTGGTACTCCACGCCCCAATAAATTATAAGTACTTTTTAATTTTTATAATTCACAATGTGTAGTGCCACAATCAATAAATCAGTAATTAAATACATGTTTTCACTAAAAATATGCAAATCCTGACTGTTAATACACTGACCAAAATTATAAACGCAACACTTTTGTTTTTGCCCCCATTTTTTTCATGAGCTTAATTCAAAGATCTAAGACTTTTTCTGTGTACACAAAAGGCCTATTTCTCTCAAATATTGTTCACAAATCTGTCTAAATCTGTGTTAGTGAGCACTTCTTCTTTGCCAAGATAATCCGTCCACCTCACAGGTGTGGCATATCAAGATGCTGATTAGACAGCATGATTATTGCACAGGTGTGCCTTAGGTTGGCCACAATAAAAGACCACTCTAAAATGTGCAGTTTTTTCATACAGCACAATGCCACAGATGTTGCAGGTTTTGAGGGAGTGTGCAACTGGCATGCTGACTGCAAGAATGTCCACCTGAGCCCGTGAATTGAATGTTCATTTCTCTACCATAAGCCGTCTCCAAAGGCATTTCATAGAATTTGGCAGTGCATCCAACCAGCCTTACAACCGCAGACCACATGTAACCACACCAGCCCAGGACCTCCACAACTAGCATCGTCACCTCCAAGATCATCTGAGACCAGCCACCCGGACAGCTGATGCAACAATCGGTTTGCATAACCAAAGAATTTCTGCACAAACTGTCAGAAACTGTGTCAGGGAAGCTCATCTGCATGCTTGTCTTCCTATCGGGGTCTTGACCTGACTGCATTTCGTCGTCATAACCTCCATTCGATGGTGTCTGGCACTTTGGAGAGGTGTTCTCTTCACGGATGAATCCCGGGTTTCACTGTACAGGGCAGATGGCAGACAGCGTGTATGGCGTCATGTGGGTGAGCGGTTTGCTGATGTCAATGTTGTGTATCAAGTGGCCCGTGGTGGTGGTGGGGTTATGGTATGGGCAAGCGAATGTTATGGACAACAAACACAAGTGCATTTTATTGATGACATTTTGAATGCACAGAGATACCGTGACGAGATCCTGAGGCCCATTGTTGTACCATTCATCCACGACCATCACCTCATGTTGCAGCATGATAATGCACAACCCCGTATTGCAACGATCTGTACACAATTCCTGGAAGCTGAAAACATCCCAGTTCCTGCATGGCCAGCATACTCACCGGACACATCACCCACTAAGCATGTTTGGGATGCTCTGGATTGGCGTATACAACAGCGTGTTCCAGTTCCTGCCAATATCCAGCAACTTCACACAGCCATTGAAGAGGAGTGGACCAACATTCCACAGGCCACAGTCAACAACCTGATCAACTCTATGCGACGGAGATGTGTTGCACTGTGTGAGGCAAATGGTGGTCACACCAGATACTGACTGGTTCTCAGACCCCCCCAATACAGTAAAACTGCACATTTTAGAGTGTCTTTTTATTGTGGCCAGCCTAAGGCACAACTGTGCAATAATCATACTGTCTAATCAGCATCTTGATATGCCACACCTGTGAGGTGGATGGATTATCTCGGCAAAGGAGAAGTGCTCACTAACACAGATTTAGACAGATTTGTGAACAATACTTGAGAGAAATAGGCCTTTTGTGTACATAGAAAAAAGTCTTAGATCTTTGAGTTCAGGGCAAAAACAAAAGTGTTGCGTTTATAATTTTGGTCAGTGTATATATGGATCCATTCAAATACACACTGAAAACAATAATTTATGGCATCTGGACGCAAGTCACTATTCTCTGTATTAGCGCTATTTTGAACTTTCAGTTTGAATGCTTTCACTTACTGAACCCTTGGACTTTCCAGGAGTTTACGGGTTTAAAACAATGTGATCGCAAAAACCTGATTCTTTTCATTTTAAGGTTTTTTTTTTTTTTATTATTATAATACACTGATTCGAGAGCCCAGTCTCATTAACATGCGTATAAATAGCACGATTTTCTGTTTCTATTTCGGCATGCACAAAATAGTGCCAGTACGCAAAAGGCTAAAATACAGAAGTGCCTAGCGGGAATCTGAGGGTGCAATAAATAAATAAATAAATAAAAATATTGAGAAAACCGCCTTGTCCAAATGAAGTTCTTAGCAATGCATATTACTGATCAAAAATTAAGTTTTGATACACTTACGGTAGGTAATTTACAAAATATCTTAATGGAACATGATCTTTACTTAATATTCTAATGATTTTTGGCATAAAAGAAAACTTACATAATTTTGACCCATACAATGTATTGTTAGCTATTGCTACGAATATACCCGTGCGACTTATAACTGGTTTCGCGGTCCAGGCTCACTGTGAAATTTATGATTTATTATCTGGTATTGTAAGTAATTTTCCCATCGTTATTTTAATTTCTGTCAGGTTGAAGATGCCGAACTGCACACTGAACATCACCACGGGCATCCAGACCTTCCAGCTAGCCACAATGATACCCACCTTCATCCTCGGTGTCCTGGTAAACATTTACGTTCTAGTGACGTTCTGCCGGCTTCCCAGAAGTGCCTGGACTAACATGAACATCTACATCAGCAACATGGCGATCGCCGACTGCGTCGTGTTGGTGCTTCTACCCGTCCGCTTCGCGTCCCACATCTGGGAAAGTTCGGAAATCTGGGACCAAACCAACAGAGAGCTGTGTTTCGTTCTCGTGTCGGTTTATTACGTCAACATGTACGTGAGCATCTTCACGGTAACCGCTATAAGCGTTGTGCGTTACGTGGCCATCAAGTATCCGTTAAAAGCCCGGGAAATTTTAAGCCGCGGAAAAGCGCTGGTGGTTTGCGCGCTCATCTGGCTGGTCACGTGCTCCTTCAGCGCCATGTTCCACTACGTGGATAAACCGGAGCATAATAGCACGATCAAGTGCTTTCAGAAAAACAAAGAAGGGGGATTTCCGTTGTCCTTCATTTTGGTTTTAAACATCGTCGGGTTTCTCGTGCCGTTCCTTATCATGCTGTTCTGCTCCGTTAACGTCATTTTCAAACTGAGGAAGCAGTTGAAAATCGGATCCCGCACTGAGAAGTTACAGTGCATGTTCATCATCTCGGCCAATCTGATTGTTTTCGTCGTATGTTTTTTCCCAGTCCACTTCGGATTTTTCTTCAAGTACATCACGCAGGCTTATAATCACTCGTGTGAAGCGCAATATTTCGCGCACAATTTCGTTCATGGCGCGATGTGCGTGTCCAACATGAACTGCGCTCTTGACAGCTTCAGTTATTATTTTGCCACCAGAACATCGTGGAAACTGTGCACCCCCAAACAAACGGCACGTGAGGAATATAAGTGTAATTATAAGAGTGTCGCGCGATGACATCCGGGATACGTATTTGAATTTTGTCATAAACTTCGCAGTTGGAGTTTATGGAACATTAATTTAGTTTGTTTAAAAAATATCTCCAGTAAAGTTTGATACTAGTATTAATACATATAGACTAACTGACAACTGAATTTGCACTACATATGCAGTTTTCAGGTAATTTCCCTGATAGCACACGTACATCTCAGAGACGTCTATTTGACGTCTGCATTTACATCTGTAAGACATCTGCAAGACGTAGTTTGCTCATCTGCAATACGTCTATTGGACGTTTCCTATTAGATGTCAAATAGACATCTATTAGATGTCTTTAAGATGTTTATGATTTAGAATGTATGTAAAACTGACATCTTACAGATGTCTGCCAGACGTTTGTACACAGCGGATGCTTTCCAGATCAAGAGATCTTTAACAGACATCTTGCAGACGTACGTGTGCTATCTGGGTTTATAGTATTCTTATACAATACTTCATTGTCGGTTAACCTTATAATTCCTTTTCATCAAACACTGATTTTAGCAAACATTAATATGTATGAATGTATTTGTTAATATCAAAAATATTTTTAAAAAAATATGACCATGGACTATAGATCCAGTCAAACTGTTTTTGTAAAATTGATATTTATACATCATCTTAAGGCCGAATAAATAAGCTTTCCATTGTATGGTTTGTTATGACAATATTTGGCTAAGAAACAACTATTTGAAAATCTGTAAAAAATCAAATATCGAGAAAATTGCCTTTAAAGTTGTCCAAATGAACGTCTTAGCAATGTACATTACTAATCAAAAATTACGTTTTGATACACTTTCTAAATATCTTCATGGAACATAATCTTTACTTTAAAATCCTAATGATTTTTGGCATGAAACAAAAATCAATTATTTTGACCCATAAAATGCATTTTTGGCTATTGCTACAATAATACCCGAGCAGTGTTGGGGAGTAACTAGTTACATGTAACGGAATTACGTAATTTAATTACAAAATATATGTAATTGTAATTAGTTACATTTACTGAGAAAAAATGTGTAGTTAAATTACAGTTACTTTTGAAAAATGCCAGTGATTACAAAGGGGATTACATCTGAATTTTTTCACACACCCACCCCCACTTACAGATTTAACTGACTTCTTCTAATTTCCTATTTAATTTCCTATTTCCTAGTTTTATTTCCTATTTGGGGTTATGCATAAACTTTATTTTTTAAGATTGTTTTTTCCAAGGCATTGTTAGATGCTAGTGTTTTCTGTCGTAACTATGCAAACATTTGATTTCAAACCCAGTATCATAGCTATTAAACTATTTCTTGTTATGATGTTATTTATGTTATGATCTTGTTATGACATATAGCGCAACTGCGCTCACGGTGACCCGAGTTCGATTCCCGTCTCGAGGTCCTTTGCCGATCCCGCTCCCCTCTCTCCTCCCAGCTCTTTCCTGTCATCTCTCTACTGTCCTATCACAATAAAAGGCATAAAAAGCCCCCAAAAATAAGTAAACAAATAAAAAAGTCCGAATTTGTGGTGGCTGTGCTTTGAATTAAATGATTACACAGCTCAGACTCTTTGGGGCAACTTAAGTCAGTGCTATATGCTTGATCATTTTTCTTGGTGGAAGCTTTGCGTTTGGTTAGCTAATAAAATATTAAAGCTTAATTCAATATTATCTGTGCAATTTCTTAATTCTGTCATTCTGGTATCGTGGACTTACTCTATTGTTTTTTTTTGTTTGTTTTTTGTACACTGTAATGGATTATAAGACAGCTAACAAACTAGTACTACTACTTAATTATTTATGTGGTGAAAAGTTGTGTAAGAAAACTGGTATGACTGCACTGTATCCCTAAAATGTCTAGTTTGAACTTGCCGTTTGCTAGCAACTGATTTCTTCATGGAAGCTTTGCGTTAAAATATTTAAACTCAGATCAGTGTTTTGTGTCTAATAATTTTGACTCGAAACATTTAAATAATCTATCAAGCAGCTGTGTAATAAGTGAGATAATGTACATTCAGCCAGTTGTTATCACAAAATAAAGATGTATATTATCCCTTACTTATTATAATCTTAATTCAAGTGATAAAGGATTTTGAAAGTCTGACAGTAATCAGTGTTACAGTGCTACTGTAAGGTTAACTCTGCCTGGTTTAAATGTTTCAAAATGATGAACAGTTGAAAATATTAGAAATGTAGAAAAATAATCAAAAAGTAATTAAAAGTAATACGTTACATTACTTTAATAAAGTAATTGAAAAGTTACACTACTTATTACATTTTAAATCAAGTAACTTGTAATCTGTAACCTATTACATTTCCAAAGTAACCTTCCCAACACTGTACCCGAGCTACTTAAGCCTGGTTTTGTGGTCCAGGGTCACGTGTACAAAAATTTGAACATTAGTTGTTAATCATCAGTGCAACATTTGAAACTTGCATTCAGTATAAATATGAACAATTTCATGAATATAAATGATTAATCCCATAATTTACTGCATTTTGATTGCATTTGCTTTGAAAATGTTTAAGAAATGGCGCTGAAAAGTTCTGCCAAAAATGTTATAATGGTGTATTTCTTTGGTGTATGGAGTATTACTACTGCTACTATAATTTAGTATTTTTTGTGTACTTTTTAACAAAAAGTTTTACTGCTGTTTCTGTATGTGTTTTATGTTCAGTCAGGGATGTAGCCAAATGAAATCTGATCTGTCTCTGTGCTGAATATGTGTATATTTCATTATCTGAACGCCATCTACTGGACAGACAGAGTCATAACACACGTCTTCTGTATTTATAAGCAGCACATGACTCCAGTAATGCCAGTATTAAATCATGCTGCACCATTAATCCTGCTTGAGAAATAAATAAATGGCAAAGAAAGAGTCCAAAAGCTGTTTTATTTCATGTTGAGATGTTTGGTGATCAGCTCATGTTGAGATGTGTGCGTTTCAGCTGTCAGAGACGCTCGCAGGCGCCGGTTCAGAAGCGCTCCTCTGATACGCACAGAGCTGCAGGATGCCTGAAATACAGAAGAATATATATATTATTAAAACGGTGAAAACTTAGATTTTATTTCTATTTTTTTGCATTATTATGAATATTAATGGATTTAATTTTTTGGAAAAAAAAAAACTTTTTATTATTTGTGAAAGAATGAAAAAGTTTAGAAATAAATTTTCTAAGAAAAATCTGTAAAAGTGCATTTGTGCGAATACAAATACAATATTTTACATTATAAAGGGTTTATTTTTAAAACAGAGGATAAAGACATTCAGGCTACAATAATACAAAAAAGGAAACTTTAATTAGAAAACTGTATTTACATTGTATTATTATAAATATTTTTATTTCAAAATTCAAAAAAAGAAAAATCAGGGATTTAAAAATCAGAAATTTACTTCAATAAAACGTTAAAACTATTTTTTTATGAATGTTTAAAATGCAATTTTTTTTTTTTTTGCAAATAAATGCAAAAAAAAATAAATAAATAAATAAGGACCTTTAAAAAATTGTATACTTTTTTGTATTTATTTTTATTTTAAAAAACAGCAATGGAAAATGTAAGGCTTCTTTAAATAACGTTTTTCAAATTGCACTTTTTTGTTTTAATTGCAAAAAAGAAGAAACTTTAGATTTAGATGTTTTGTATTATGCATATGTATACAATTATTTTTGTATATTTAGTTATTTTGCAAAAACAAAAACATGAATCGACTTTTCAATATTACTATGTATTATGAAACACACACACACACAAAAAAAAAGTATTCAATGTTTTGCCCCCCAAAAAGTACACAAAAAACAAATGGAAAATCAATTCTTTAAATTAGTTTTTCAAAACAGCTTTGCTTTTTTCTTCTATAAAATATATATATATATATATATATATATATATATATTTTACACTACTTGGTAAAAAGCAAACTATAATGAAATGTACCTGCTGCTAAAGCCAATATGATGCCAATCCAACCCAAGATGTACGACCATGAGAATCTCCAGTCGATGTAGCGTTTGCCGAAGAAGTTGACGGTCATGCCGGTGTAGATCGCCAAAGCCAAAAGCGCAAGAAAACCTACAGAAACACAAACCGTGTACATTTTAATAACTAAAAAAATGTAAAATATTTTTATTTCAAATGTCAGTTTTTTTTACTTAATTTAAATAATTAAATTCAATTTTACATTTTTAAATGTAATTTTTTATAACTTATAAAGCCTTGTATATTTTATTTATATATTTTTTTAAATACGTCTAAAATGCCATATGCAATATGCAATAAAATAATTGAATTTACTTATTAGCTATAAAATTGTGTACACAGTTTTAATGTTATTCTTCATTAAGACGGTTACACACACACAAAATATTTTATAATTGGAAAAGAAAGAAAGAAAAATATATATGAATTTTAAACAGTTGAAAATTTGTATGACTTTGAGTCTTTTGAAATATAAAAATCAATAAATAGATAATAATAAAATAAATAAATAAATAAAAATAAAATATTAACCTTCCCAGATGCATACAAAGTATAGAAAAAATAACATTGTTATATTTTAAGAAAGTTTTATATTTTTAATTATCAGAAATCTAAATAAAAATAACATGAGAAATAATACAAAATATTCCTAAAATAATAGTTTTTCTTTTCAAATTTGCATATAACATGAAATTAATAAAAAAGTAAACAAAAATCATAAAATAAGAAATATTATAACATTCTTATAACATTAACCTTTCTAAATTGATGCAAATTATAGAAAAAATATACATTTATTATTTATTATATTTTCAATCTGAAATTGTTTTATGCGTTTAAATTTTTTTTTTTTTTAATTTTCTTTTTCATATTTTGATATCATATTAACGGTATGATTGTGTGCGTTTCTGACCGGACAGCAGCAGGGCGATTCCTCCGGTCCGCACCCGTCGGCTCCGGGGCCGTTTAGACGCGGTGACGCCCAAAACAACTCCAGCAAAACAGCCCAGAACCGACAGCAGCATGAAGGCCCGCGTGGCGTCCCAGAATGCTGCAGAGCAAAACACAATCGATGCATCCTGTTTGCTCCGAGTACTGCTTCCTCAGAACGTTCTGGGACACTCGAGGACCCATGAACATAATTGAGCCTTTGAGACCTGTTACAAAAACGCACTTACCCACGGTCAGCGTGTGGGCGTGGCACTTGCGATTGATGCAGAATCTCCAGAGGCCCTGATTGGCTGCGTTTCCTGAGTAGCGATACTGCATCCAATAGTCTGTTGCCGTGGAGATGATGAGGAGCACGAGGGCCGCCGCTCCACACAGTGAGGCCCCGCCTACCAAAGTGAGCACCATCAATCAGAGGATCGGGACGTCCTCCTGCACAAACATCAACACACGCTCACTAACAGATTCATTTAGTCAGTCATCGCTTGACTTGTTCAAACCTACAGCAGTGAATGAGTCAACCGCATGGGTCAACAGCCAATCAGAACACTTCAGTAACCGCATAGTAACTGCCCAGCAACCACTCAGCGAGTTTTGCTCACGCAAAGTTTTTTCGTACGAAAATATGACACTGAAACATGATTCATCTTTCAGTTTTCTCAATATAACGACTTTAAAACATACAATATGTACAAATGTAGGCATAATGCAACATTTTTTACTATTACAGATAGCAAATAATTTTTACTTTTTAAAATATATATATTTTTAAAATATATTAGTAAATAACAACAATAATTAATTATAGGATAAATTAAATGTATTTGTGTTATTTTAATAATAATAATAATAATAATACATATAATTATCTGGTAAATGAAATATATTTGTGTAATTTGATAATACACACAAAATTAAAAAATATGTATAATTTTATGGTTAATATACAACTTATAAACAATAATAATGATGAATTATAGGACACATTAAAGGTATTTGTGTAATGTTTATAATAAATACGTAACATGAATACTACTACTACTACTAATAAAAAATTATCGCATAAATTGAATGCATTTGTTTTATTTTATAATATATAACATAAATAATAAATTTACAGATTAATTTAAATGTGTGTAATTTTTATATCTTTATTATAAATATACAACACAAACAATATTAATGATAACTTATAGGACACATTAAAAGTATGTGTAATTTCTATAATAAATATACAACATACAAATACTAATTACTGCTACTACTAATACATTATAGGATAAATTAAATGCATTTGTTTCATTTTTTTATAATAAATATACAACATAAATTATTAGATCATTCAAATCATTCAAATGTTTGCAATTTTTATATTTTATATATATGATAAATAAACAACATATAAACACTATTAATGATTAATTATAGGACATATTAAAGGTATTTGTGCAATTTTTATAATAAATACGTAACATGAATACTACTAGTAGTAATAATAATACATTATAGGATTAATTCAATGCATTTGTTTCATTTTTATAATAAATATACAACATAATAAATTATAGGATAATTTAAATATAATTTTTACTGTTTTATGATAAATACACAACATATAAACACTATTAATGATAAATTATAAGACACATTAAAAGTATTTGTGTAATGTTTATAAATATGTAACATCTGAATATTACTGCTACTACTACTAGTAGTAATAATAAATTATAGCATAAATTAAATGCATTCATTTTACTGTTACTGTATAGTAAACATACAAATAAATAATAGAATAATGTGTGTAGTGTTTATATTATGATAAATATACAACACAAACAATATTAATGATAAATTATAGGACACATTAAAAGTATTTGTGTAATTGAATACTACTACTACTACTACTACTAATAAATTATAGTATAAATTAAATGCATTTGTTTCATTTTTATAATAAATATACAACATAAATAATACATTATTATTTAAATGTAATGTTTATATGTGTATAATAAATCTACAACATGTAACAATATTAATGATAAATTATAGGACACATTAAAGGTATCTGTGTAATTTCTATAATAAATATACAACATATGAATACACTACTACTACTACTAAATTATAGGATAAATTAAATGCATGTTACATTTTTATAATGAATATACAACATATAAATGATCATCTTCACCTTCGTTCTATTTTTTTTTTTTTTTTTTTTTTGCAACCTTGCAAGAAACGTTCAAGGTGTCATTAATGGTTTATGACTATTTACTTTGTCAATAAATATTTCAGTTAGGCTATAACTACGTATTTTTATCATTTAAACCATTATGTTTATGTTAAAGTATTTTAACTTTATCACTATATTCCACCATAGCATACAAAAATCCACCTATTAATGCATATTAGATGTCTAAAGACGAAAGACCTCTATATTTTTGAACCCACTTTTGTAGAGATATATGGAAAAAAAAGAAAAAAAAGAAAGAAAGCAAACTACAATTACAAAAACCAAAACTACTAATAAGTAAAACTCATTACTTTTTTTTGTAACTTCAACCTAAACTTTTCCCAAACAAACCCTTTTGTTGTGGTTGTCTTCAGCCTCCATCGACCTGTTCGCGAACAAAGCGGTTCTGTGCGATCAGCATTTGGCTCGAATCGAGCCGATCAATCAAACTTCATCCGTTCATCATAAGAGCGTTCTGAATGCGAAGCGTTTGCGCAGCACAAACTGGATCAGCACATTTCAAACTCCAGCTGAACGCTGCCAAACACACTCATACGCACACACACAGACCCAGCGTCCACAAATTACTCATTCACAGACGAATAAGAGAGCCATTCATGATAAAACTTACAAAACGTGCCATAAATGCATCGCAAATAGACGCGGAGAACAACCGCCGCTTTTGTTCCCGCCAATACAAGGGTTTGAAAAACAACGAGCGTAACGGTCAAAACATTCCAAGACTTGCCTCAGACAAACAGCCACGGATTGTTCGCATAAAACAGCTAATAAACTAGGTAAATAAAGTGTTTAAAAGTTGATAGCATTATATCTTATATCATTATGTACCTCTCTGACGGTTGCTGCCTGTCTCCAGCGAAGATTGCGCTCCGTGCCTGCGCTTCTAGCGTTTTTAAGCCTACTACGCGCGGCTGTCATTGTTCGGGCCACAATAGAGCGAATCATCCAGTCAGACATGTGAGATGTGAGGTAATCCGCATCTTTCACTGCATCTCGTCCTTTTGTTTACTCACTTTCCCTCTCCTCACAATCTCGCCAGTCTTCTGCGTCACCAGCTCCCGCGGCGTGGGACGTTTCGTGACGCGCGTCGACGCCCTCAGTCTCCCGCCTTTGGCTGGAGGTCAACTCGAGCCAGAACACTTGGACTGAAGGTTTGAATGATGAATAAACATCTCATCAGCACATCTACACAGAGTTAAACACTGAGACGAACATGCAAAACGTGCTAACTGGTCTGCAAACATTCGGCTAATGTTGCCATATGGTTATTCGTATTTAAAACCAAAAATGAACGTTAAATGTTTTCCAAACAACGTTTCTTGGCAGAGAACATTAGAATGTTTATTCTGGGAACCAAAAACTAGTGTTAGCAGAACGTTCTGGAAACCAAAAATTGCTAGTTGGCCAAATCAATTCAGAACTTGTGAACTTGAGAGAGTTTGAAGGATGAAGAAACATCTGACCAGCTTATTTAACCACTCAAACGAACATATAATACATGAGTATTACTTAAAAAGACATTATCATTCAATGTTTTTATTTAAAATGTTACTAACAATCACATATATATTGGCATAATTAATCCAGAAAGATCAGGAAGTTCTCGTACACACGTGAAGTTCATATACCACAAAGTATATGTTAGACATGAAAACACCCAGCATTATAACAATGCTGAAAAACATCATCAGTCTGAAGAGTTCAAACCCTTATTTATAATCGCACGTGTCAAAGTCTGAGCAAAATGGCCTGTTGTCATTATCGAAAAGCCTTACGATAGGCTGGATTAGCGTACAGCGCTAGACCCGTATACGACACGACCAGCTCGGTCAACCAAGTCTGAACGAGGGTGTGACGGGCGTCCATCACTTCTTTTTCGGATGTCCTTTTCCTGCCTTCATGCCCCGCCCTCCTTTATGGCCCCGCCCTCCTTTGCCCCGCCCCCTCTGCTCCTTTCTCTGTGTGGCTCTCGTGTCTTTCTTCATCCGTCCGTCCACCACGCGGAACGTTCCCTTGACTCCGGCGGGTCGGCGTACCCGGCGTCCCACGCCCTTCTTGGCCACGACGTACGTGAGGTCACGCTTCTCCTTCCCCACGCCGGCCTTTTTGTAGATGCTGTAAGTGGAAGAAAGAGAAAGTGATGAGTTTTCAGTGAGTTGGGAATGAAACAAAGTGGATATGTGGACACCGAGACCGACCTCTTGAGCTGAGCCATCTTCTCTCGCTCTGAAATATCCACTGTGTTCACCACAGCTTCTGCCTTCTTCTTGGCCTGCTCCATCTTCTTCAGCATCTACAACAGGAAAAACGCATTTAACGGCCAGATTTAGATTTAGATTTAGATTTGTAAAATGCTTCCAGCACCCGAATCAGCCGTAACAGTTTGGCTGTTTTCCACAGGATAACGAGTTTTACGAACATTTTGATACATAAGAGAAACAGAATGTCAACATCTGAAATGTAATTAATTATAAAATTAATATTAAACAGAAAAAACAATTGAAAAGTAAAACCGATTTTATATAACAAAAACTAAACAGGTTTTAAACACACTATATTAATTATTAATTACAGTTATTACAGTTATTTGAATTATTAATAAAATTATTATATTAATTATTTAATTATATATTTTAACAACAATAACAATTATAAAAAAATGTTACCTTTTATAATAAACATGTTTTAAACATATTAACAACAATAATAATTTGAAAAAAATGGTCAAATTTTATAATAATAATAAATAATAATAATAATAATAATAATAATAATAATAATAATACTTAAAGTAAAATAAAAGCATATATATTAAGCCAAAAATTACAATAATATTTACATTTTATATAAATAATAAAAAAATATATTTTTGCAAGTGGAAATTAATATGTAATATGTAAAAATGCATCTCATTTTAAACATTTCAAATATGTAAACTATATCATATCAACAATAAAATAAATGATAAAAATGTAATATATTATTTTATTATAAATAATAATATTCATTATTATCCAAATAAATTAAAGTCGACATAGCAACAAAATTGTAAATGTCTTTTAAATACAAAAAAAAATTATATATATATATATATATATATATATGTGTGTGTGTGTGTGTGTGTGTGTGTGTGTGTGTGTGTGTGTGTGTGTGTGTGTGTGTGTGTGTGTGTGTGTGTATGTATATATATATATATATATATATATATATATATATATATATATAAATTTATAAAGTAAATTTGATAAAAACTACAAGAAGTCAATAGACTTTTGATAACTTTAAATTATAATTTTTTTATTTTATTTTATTATTTTATTAATCCTCCAGGTCCAGAAAATAATGAAAAAGAAATAAAAAGAAAATAAAAATAAACAGACATATATTATATCATTATCATAATAATAATAATAAAAAGACTGTACAGCAAGGAAACCCTAAAGATCTAATTTTAGCATTTTATAAAAAATTAATTTTTTTTTTTTACTAAATCATTTTATTAACTCTCCAGATCTGGAAAATAATAAAAATCTCAATATTTCCATATTGTCCACTTTATATTAGGGCTGCACGATAAATTCAGTTCAGCTGGAGCGGCAATTAATACACAGAGCTGTAAATCACTGACAAGCTACGCAAAATCGCGCTCATAATCGATTGCGATTCATCTGCGATTATGAGTCGCAATCGATTATGAGCGCGATTTTGCGTAGCTTGTCAGTGATTTACAGCTCTGTGTATTAATTGCCGCTCCAGCTGAACGCACGTGATGGAGCTTTACTACTAATCAAAGTACCGGCTTTACTGACTAAGCGCGCCTCACAATCACATGCGATTTATCGTACAGCCCTACTTTATATATATTCATATCATACTTCATATGAAATGTATATATAGAGAAAGAGATCTGTATATTTGTGAATGTCAGCATGAGCGTCTTACCTGTCTCTTCTTGCGCGCTTTGGCCTCCGCGACGCGTTTGATTGGCCGGGCATTGATTTCCCGCCATTTCTGCTTGTATTCCTCCACCATCTCCCTGGTAACAGGAACAGGCCTCTTCCGGTGCTTCTTTTCATCGTCAACAAACCAGGCGGGAATTTCGGTCATATCCTCAGAGTTCGCAAACCTACGAAAGCGACACGAAAACAACTTTACTACCTCACAAACGCACAAATAACACAATAAAGTCATAAACGCGGTCTGACCTGTGGAAGGAGCCGTCGATCAGATCTCGCTCTCGCTTTTTGGACGTAGCGATCTGAGCGCCGAGCGCCAAACCCTCCGCGTTAAGGACTCGCGCACGTTTGTCTGCGAAAACAAACAATCATTTAAATCGACTGTAAACTGTTGAACTATGCGCAAAATGTTGAATACGATTCTCAACTGACTTATTTTTTCAATAGGAACGACTTGAAAGTCATCGTCGTCCGTCGCTCCACTTGCGCCGACGGCTTGCTTCATTTGCGCAATTTCACTGTTGGAAAAAAACATATTTAGCAAACAAAATTAAGTCTACAAATGTTAATATAAACCATAAGATATACATTTCACCTCTCATCGTCAGTGCTGTCGTCATCAGAGTCGCTGTCGTCGTCATTCGCGTTCACTTCCTTTGTGGGCGTGGCCACTTCCTGTTTCTGTGTGGCAGGCTCCGCCCCCTCTTCCGCTTTCCTCTTTATGCCTCTCCCGGACTGCAGCAGCTGGGTTTGTCTGAGTTCGTTCAAGGCGTCGGTGTTGTCGCCCAAATCCAGTTCGGCGAAGATGTCCTGCGCAACGAAAAAAAAAAACTGTTAAAATCCATCGTAAACTGTTTTTGTTTTGGTTTAAATGAGCGAGTCGCACCTTGCTGAACCACATGTTGGTCTCGCGCTCGCTCTTCTCGTCTTTTCCTTCCAGTTCGACGAGTAACTCGTTTCCATTCGCTTCCTCTTCGTCCTGCGGCTCGTTGGCGAACGAAACTCTGCGGAAAAGTACAATTGTGTTATTATTACTCTTTATTCAGTCTTCGTTTTTTAAAATTATCTTTACTTTCTTCCTTAAAACAGACGTAAAAATACTGTTTGTGTCAAATATTATAAACATTTACCATGGCAAGTACAGTCTGTGCTAAAATATCAGTTTTTACAATTACTGCTACAAAAGTAGCAACCTGCTATTAGCTACTTGCGCTATTAAAATATATTAATATATGTGTAATGTATTAATATTAGTATTCATATTTATATTAATAATTATAAAATGAAATAAAATGCATACAAAAACAAAAATTTAAATAAAGTTTACATTTTGCTTTAAATATATATATATATATATATATATATACACACATATATACACACATACACATATTTTTATTTTAAATATACGTTTAAATATATTTATTTATTTTAGGCTGTTTAATAAATATGAAAAAGTAATTAAAATATAAACATATATAAATTACAATATAAATGTAAGTAATATTTCAGATACTTCAATTTATATTGTATTATATCATGTAAAACTAAATTTCAAACATATTTTTACTTCATATTTTTACATTATAAAATTAATAATAATAATTAATATTTTTATATTACATTTTAAAAGTATATTTAATATATTTAACATTTTAAAATAAATATTTAAAAATTACATATTTATTTTGGATTGTTATATTTACTTAAACAGCAAACAATATTTATTTTAGATTCTTTTGTTTCAATATTGCTAAAACAAATGCAAACATAATTTAAAAAAATACATTTAAAAATATACAATTAATAACATTTTACATACAATATAAATTATATTATTAAAGTATTATATTGTTTAAAACAAAATGTCAAACATAATATATTCACATATTTTACGTATTTTATTTTATGCATTATATATATATATATAAATACACACACACACACACACACACTTATATTTTAATTTTTAAAATAAATATTTAATATTATATTTATTTTGGATTGTTATATTTAATTAGAAAGTAAGAAATATATATATTTTTATATTATTTTGTTTCAATATTGCTGAAACAAATATATACAAATAATTTAAAAATTACATTTAAAAATATACAATTAAATTATATTTTACATACTTCAATAATATTTATATTGTATTATATTGTTTAAAACTAAATATATTTACTTTTTTTTTTACATTATAACATTATTACACTATAACATTTTAATAATATGTTTTCCAAACTATATTATATATACATTTATATATACACACACACACACACTTTTATATTTACATTTTTTTTAAATAAATATTTAAATGTGTGTTTATTTTGGACTGCTGTATTTACTTAAAGTAAACAATATATTTATTTTATTTTCTTTTGTTTCAATATTGCTAAAAACAAATAAATATGACCATAACTTTAAAAATTATATTTAAAAATACACAAATTATATTTTACAATTTTCAATAGTATCATTTATATTTAAAAAATATATTTAATAATATATTTCAATTGTTTAAATAAATATTTAAAATATGATATTTTTATTTTGGATTGTTATATTTACTTAAAATGCAAACAAAACATTTAATATTTTTTGTTTCAGTATTGCTAAAACAAATACAAACAATTTAAAAAAAATTAAAAAATTAAATTACAAATATAAATTAAATTATATTTTACATACTTCAGTAATACCATTTATATAGTACTATATCATTTAAAACAAAATGTCAAACATAATATATTTGTTTCATATTTTTACATTATAAAATTAATAATATATTTATTGTATAAAATTTAAAAAATATATTTAATAATATATTCTCATTTTTAATAAACATTTAAATATTTTTGTATATTGGATTGTAAAAAGTAAACAATATATATATATTTTTTGTTTCAATATTGCTAAAACAAATACTAACATAATAAAAAAAAAAAAATTAAATTAAAAATATAAATTAAATTATATTTTACATACTTCAATAATATCATTTATATAGTACTATATCATTTAAAACAAAATATCAAACATAATATATTTCATATTTTTACATTATAAACTTTTAATAATATATTTATTGTATAAAAAATTAAAAATATATTTAAAAAAATAATAATAATATTTATATATATATATATATATATATATTTTACATTTAAATTATATATTTTACATACATATCAACATTATTATGTTTTCCTATGTTATCTTATAATATTAATTTTATGTATAAAAAAATAAATGTAAAACAAATATACATTTACTGTTTAATTGTTTTTAAATACTTTTCATATTATTTTTCTAGCATTAAATAACCATTTTACACATTTTTTCCTTAATTACATCATATAACAATAAAATGTAATATTTAATAAAAACAAGAGCCATACTTTTTCTTCTTGGGCATCTTTTCCTCGAGTTCCTTCTCTTTCTTCTCGATCTCCTCGAGGTCGTCCGAGTCGAGGTCGGAGGCCAGAGACACGCGATCGTCCTGGTCTTCATCAGAGACGTGTACGTCGTCCTCTTCCTCCTCCTCCACTAAAGCGTCGGCTCCCTTCATGTCTCCCTGTGTGATCTCACTGAGACCCTGAACAACACACACAAACCATCAGGACAAGCTCCGAGGAGTCACTCATCGTCTTCAAGACGGTTTCTTACCTGGGCCTTTTTGATGGCGCTGAGAGAAAACATGGAGGAGTCGCTGGAGTCGGCGATCGAAACGCCGGGAAGATCCATCTTCAGCTCCACGCGCTCCCTCTGCTTACGCCGCTCCTTCAGCAGCTTCTTCTTCTTCCTGTTTACAGCATTCAAGCATAATAAATTTTCAATAAATATAAAATCAATATAAGATTAAATCAACTGTTTATCAAATCTTTAAAAATAAAATCAAAATATACTTACATTATTTATATTTTTGTTTATATTTACAGAACTGTTTAAACAAATAACGCTTATGTGATTTCTATTTATTAATTATGTTAATAACATTTACATTATATTTAATAAAAAGCTTGGATTCAATAATTTATCATTAAATTGTTTAATTTATTAATATTTAATTAAAAAATATAAGGCTAGATACAACGTTATATCATTAAAGCATATTATTAAAACATGTTAAAATATATTAATATTTACATTTTATGTTATTGAAATGTTTTTATTTAGATTAAAATAATATTAAATTATATTAATATTTAGATTATTAATATTTAAATTAAAAACAAAAAAATTAAGTCTTAAATCATTAAATTGTTACAAATTAAACTGTTGATAATATTTATGTTTATATTTTAATACAAATAAATTATTGGATAAAATTATCATTAAAACATGTTAAAATATATTAATAATATTTACATTTTTATATTATATAAATAGTTTAGATCAGATAAAATGATTTATTATTTAAATAATCAAAATAAATGAAAATACATATAATAGCAATGATATTTACAATGTTTATATTTACATTAAAATCACTTACAAATATATTAATATTTACATTATTAATATGTAAGCTAAACAAATAATAAGATAAAATTTATGTCAATACATTGTTACAAATTAAACTGTTAATAATATTTACGTTTAAAATTTATAAAAATAAATGATTGGATAAAATTATTACAAAACATTAAAAGATTAATATTTACTATATTTACTAATATTTACTATTATTAATTATTATTATTAATATTTAATATAATTAAATTCTAACAAATTAAACTTGATAATTTTACATTTACATTATTTAAACGATTAGATAAAATTATTATTAAAATATGTTAAAATATTTTCTTAATATTTACATTTTTATATTATACAAATAGTTCAGATCTTTTTCATCATTAAATAATCAAAATAAATTAAAATACATATAATAGCAATGATATTTACAATGTTTATATTTAGATTAAAGTAATTTTAAAATACATGAATATTTACAAAATAAACAAGATTAAATAACATTTATAGTTTGTTTATATTTAGATGAAAATTGTTAAATATTTATATTTTTACATTATTCATATTTAAATTAAAAATAAATAAGATTAGATTAAATTATGTCAATAAATTGTCACAAATTAAACTTAATTATAAAATAATATTTACGTGTATATTTTATAAAAATAAATGATCGGATAAAAATTATCATTTAAAAACATGTTAAAATATATTAATAGTTACATTATTAACATTTAACTAAAAAATAAGGTAGATAAAATTGTATACCATTAAATTGTTACAAATTAAACTTAAAAATATTACGTTTATATTTTATACAAATAAATGATTGGCTAAAATTATCATTAAAACATGTTAAAAATGTATATTTACATTATTAATATTTAAATACAAAACAAACAGGATTAGATAAAATGTTAAATCATTAAACGGTTACAAATTAAATTATTTGCATTTTTATAATTTGTAAAAATAAATGATTGGATAAAATGATCATTAAAAACATGTCAAACACTAATATTTGCACTATTAATATTTAAATAAAAAAATAAGATTAGACACAATTTTATATAATTAAATTGTTACAAATTAAACTCTTAATAATATTTACATGTTATATTTTTAACATAATAGATGATTGAATAAAATTATTATATTTTATAAAAATAAATGATTGGATGAAATGATCATTAAAACATGTTAAAATATATTAATACAATAGTAATATTTAAATAAAAAAGATTCGACAATTTTATATAATTTAACTGTTACAAATTAAACTTAATATTTACATGTTTATATTTTATAAAAATAAACGACTGGAGAAAATTATCATGTAAAAACATGTTAAAATATATTAATAGTTACATTATTATTTATATTCAAATTGTTGTTCTGGAAGTGGAGTTCTCCTTTAAAATATATTAATAATTACATTATTAATATTTAAATTAAAAATAAACAAGATTAGATAAATGTGTATATCATTAAATTGTTACAACTTAAACTTAATAATATCTACATGTTTATATTTTATAAAAAATAAATAATTGGATAAAATTTTCATGAAAAAATGTTAAAACATTAATATTTAAATTATTAATATTTAAATTTAAAAATAAGGTCGATATAATTTTATATCATTAAACTGTTAAAAATTGAACAGTCAATAATATTTACATTTACACCGTATAAAAATAAATTATTGGATAAATTATTATTAAAACATGTTAAAATATATTAATAATATTTACATTTCTATATTATATCAATAGTTTAGATCAGATAAAATGATTTATCGTTAAATAATCAAAATAAATTAACATACATATAACAGCAATGATATTTACATTGTTGATATTTAGATTAAAATCATAGTTTATTAGTAGATTATATTAATGATACTAAAATATCACAGTGATGAAAAAATGTACCGTTTCAGTTCTGCAAACTCTTCGGCTTTCATCTCCGCCAGTTTCTGCTCCATCTCCTCTTCCTCATCGTCCGCCGCGTTTTCCTCATCCTTCTTTCCGGCTCCCTTTTTCTTGCTTTCCTTCTCGTCAACATCGCTATCGTCGTCACTTGAGCTAAACCCGCGATAAAATACATAGTTATTAACAGAATTTTTATCTACGATATGTGAATTTTATGATGCGATTGTGACGTACCTCATTTCCTGGTCCAGCTCCTTGGCTTCCTGCTTCAGTTTTTTAGCCAGGAACTTCCTCAGCTTGGATCTCCATGACAACAGCAGACTAACAACACAACAGCCAATCAGATTTCAGCTATGAACACCGATTCTCCATATATGGTCGACACACGTCGAGACTCACCGCAGTTCCTTTCGGCCCAGGACTTTAATATCGGCGCAGCACTCTTTGATTTCTGGTGACGTGACGGGATGAGATTCCAGCTCGGGGTTATCGAAGGTTATCTGGAGGAAAATTAGATGGAAATTAGAAGTAGAAACACACGACAAGCATTCACACTGATGTCTGGCGTGTAACTGAAATGGCCTGAAATCATACTTGATTGGCTTTGCTCAAGAAGTCAACAGGGTTTTCAGCTTTTATAAATTCGGTCACTGAGAAGGTGTGATATAGAGTGAGATCTCCATCGCTGTAGCCTTCAGCCTGAAACACAGCAGATCAAATACAAAAGTTATTACAATTTATTAAAAATAAAATTACAGTATGACAAATAAAGGAATAACACCACATATAATAATGTAACTATTTTTAGTAATGATATATTGATTTAATAATTAAAAATATAATACAAATATATGAATGTAAAGGAGTGAAAGTAGTAGTAAAACATACTTTGGGTTTTTTCTTGCTAACCAGCTCTTTGACAGTTTTCACTTGTACGTCGACCTCTTTGAAAGCATGTTTTGGGTCGAAGAACTTGTTGTCAATTTTATCTGGAGCCAAAAACCCTGTAGTAAAAGACAAAAATATTAATACTGACAGACAGAAAGATAAAAAGAACGACAGAATTATTGAACAGGTGATGGAATCAATAAATGAAAGAATCAATAGAAATGTAGAATGAATGATAGAATGATTAATAGATAGAACAAATGCAAACAAAGCAAAGAAACAAACAAAAGAACAAGTGAACAATAGCTAGAACAAACAAACGAAAGAAACTAACGATAGCTAGAATGAACGAACGATAGAACAAGCAAATGATAGCCAGATCAAACGAACGATAAACAAGAACAAACAAAAGAACAAATGAACGTTAGAACAAGCGAACGATAGCTAGAACAAACAAATAATAGCTAGACCGAAAGATAGAGTAGAAGAACGATAGCTAGAACAAACAAACGAAATAAACTAACAAATAGCTAGAATGAACAAATGATATAACAAGTGAATGATAGCTAGAACAAACTAAAGATAGAACAACAGCTTGAACAAAAACGACAGAACAAACTAACAATAGCTATAACAAACGAACGACAGAACAAGCAAACAGCAGCTAGAACAAACAAACAAAAGCTAACGATAGTTAGAACGAATGAACGATAGAGCAAGCGAATGATAGCTAGAACAAACGAAAGAACAAATGAACGTTAGAACAAGCAAATGATAGCTAGAACAAACAAACGAAAGAAACAAATGATAGCTAGAACAAACGTGCAATAGAACAAGCAAATAGCTAGAACAAACAATAGAACGACAACTTTAACAAAAACGACAACAAACGGATGATAGAACAAGTGAACAATAGCTAAAACAAACAAATGAACAAAAAAAAACTTAAGAAACAAACGATAACTATAACAAACAAACGATAGAACAAGCAAACAGCAAAAAAAAAAACGAAAGAAACTAATGATAGCTAGAATGAACGAATGATAGCTAGAACAAATGAACGATAGAATGAGTGAACGATAGCTAGAACAAATAAACGAAAGAACAAACAATAGAACGAGTGAATGATAGCTAGAACAAACAAACAAAAGAACAAACAATAGAACAAGTGAACGATGGCCAGAACAAACGAATGATAGAATGATCGATAGGTAGAACAAACGAAAGAACAAATCGTAGAACAAGTGAAAGATAGCTAGAACAAACAAAAAAAACAGAATGAGTGAACGATAGCTAGAACAAACAAACAAACGATAGAACAAGCAAACGATAGCTAGAACAAACAAAAAAAAACATAGAATGAGTGAACGATAGCTAGAACAAACAAACGATAGAACAAGCAAACGATAGCTAGAACAAACAAAAAAAACATAGAATGAGTGAACGATAGCTAGAACAAACAAACAAACGATAGAACAAGCAAACGATAGCTAGAACAAACAAAAAAAACATAGAACGAGCGAACGATAGCTAGAACAAACAATAGAACAATGAACGATAGCTAGAACAAACAAATGAAAGAACAAGCGAGTGATAGAACAAACATAAGCGAACAATAGCTAGAACAAACAAACAAACGATAGAACAAGCGAACGATAGCTAG
This sequence comes from Labeo rohita, assembly GCF_022985175.1. Classification (NCBI taxonomy): domain Eukaryota; kingdom Metazoa; phylum Chordata; class Actinopteri; order Cypriniformes; family Cyprinidae; genus Labeo; species Labeo rohita. Next base: position 58,779,396 of record NC_066890.1, on the reverse strand, counting down.
AACAAACAAATGAACGAGCAAATGATGGCAAGAACAAACGAAAGAACAAACAACAGAACAAGTGAACAATAGCTAGAACAAACGAATGAAAGAACAAACGATAGATAGAACAAACAAGCAAATGATAGCTAGAATCGAACGTAAAAACAAACAAGCGATAGTTAGAACAAACGATAGTGCAAGCGAATGATAGCTAGAATAAACAAACGAAAGAACAAACAATAGAACAAGTGAACGATCGCTAGAACAAACAAACTAACGATAGAACGAGCGAATGATAGCTAGAACAAACAAAAAAACAAACAATAGAACAAGTGAACGATCGCTAGAACAAACAAACGAACAATAGAACGAGCGAATGATAGCTAGAACAAACAAACGAAAGAACAAACAATAGAACAAGTGAACGATAGCCAGAACAAATGAATGATAGAACGATCGATAGGTAGAATAAACAAAAGAACAAACCGTAGAACAAGTGAACGATAGCTAGAACAAACGAATGAAAGAACAAGCGAATGATAGAACAAACATAAGCGGACAATAGCTAGAACAAACAAACAAACGACAGAACAAGTGAACGATAGCTAGAACAAACAAATGAACGAGCAAATGATAGCAAGAACGAAAGAACAAACAACAGAACAAGTGAACAATAGCTAGAACAAAAGAATGAAAGAACAAACGATAGATAGAACAAACAAGCGAATGATAGCTAGAATCGAACGTAAAAACAAACAAGCGATAGTTAGAACAAACGATAGAACAAGCGAATGATAGCTAGAATAAACAAATGGATGACAGAACAAGCAAACAATAGAACAAATGAACAAGTGAACGATAGAACAAGCGAAGGATAGGCAGAACAAAAAGTAAGCACAAGTGAATGAAAGCTAGAACAAACAAACAATATATAGAACGATAAACAGAGCGGAAAAACGTTATATAGAATGAAAAAACAAGATACAGAACAAAAACAATAGATAGAACAAAAAAACAGATTGGTAAAGTGATAGGAAAAACAAACAAATGACAGATAAAATGGAAAAATGTTAGAATGAATAAAGTACAAAAACAACAGAGCAAATGAGACAGAACAAACAACAGATAGAACACTACTTTAACAAACGAACAAACAATAGACTGATAAAACTACAGAACAATTGATAGAACAAATGATAAAACAAACTACAACGAAGGTCAGTTAGATTTACCCTGGCAGACGACGAAGATCTCGGCGGACTCGTTTCTGGAGGCCTGCGGTTTGGTGGCCTGAACCTTCTTGAAGAACTGCTGGAAGATCCACATGAGCGGCTGGTAATCTTTGGACCGGAAGACTTTGGTGATGAAGGTGCCGCCTTTGTTCAGGAACTCGCAGGCCAGTTTGAGCGCCATCAGTGTCAGGTTTGCCTGAGAGAAGGCGTCGTGCTGCCAGTTCGCTCCCACGTTCGGAGCGCCGTCGTTCAGAACCACGTCCACCTTCCACATCTGCAGCTCCTTCCTGAGAGCCTGAACACAGAGAGACGCTCACGTCACGAACACATCACGGGCATCTGACAGAAATTAAATGCACAAATAAACAAACCTGTCTGCATTTCTCTGTGGTGATGTCCTCCTGCAGCGTGACCACGTTCGGGATGGGTTTGATCGGCACCAGATCCACACCTGACAGCAAAACAACAGTCAGACCTGGAGTCTGTTTCTGAATCACAGACGAATCAATTTAAAACAACTCACCGATGATCAAGCTGGACACCGGCATGAATTTCGACGCCACCTGCAACCTAAATGTTAAAGAGAGATCAAGAAACCAGCATAAATGTTACCATTTAAGACAAATAAATAAAAAAAAAAATCATCTGCTAAATACTGATTAAAAACTCTTCATGACAACCCTTCAAAATAAAAGCTCAGTCCATCAAAAATATATCACTGTACTTCTACAAGTAATAATAAAACTATTAAAACTTCATACTTTTGAGCAAAGTCAAAGTTTTTTCCATATTTTAATATTTAATAAAAGTTATTTTGATTATATTTTAAAACATTAACTGAATTGTTGTTAACATTTCATGCATTTATTTGATAACCACCATTTTTGATAACATATTTGCATCAAATAATAAATGCAGAAAAATTAAAAATGAAAACAGAATTTCTGGGGGGAAAAAAAGCCTAGGACCCACTTATTGTAAAGAAAAAAATAAAACAAAAAATAAAAAAGGAAATGCTTAAAACTTGGGGGAAAATAAAACAGATTTCACAGGAAAAGAATAATCCACAGGAAAAATAAAACAATACCAAAACTACATTTAGGAATTAAAATAGATTTCATAGATAAATTAAAACTAAAAACGGAATTTGGGAAATCAGTGAACAGAATTTGGGGGAAAATAAAACATTTCACAGAAAAAAAGACAGAATTTAGGAATAAAAAACAATTTGAGAAAAAAAAATTAATTTGGGAAAGAATACAACAAATATTACAGACAAATTGAACAGAAAAAGGAATTTAGAAAAGAATAAAATAGAATTTTGGGGGAAAATAAAATAAAACAGATTTCACAAACAAAGGCAAGGAATGAAATGGATCTCAAGAAAATTAAGACAAAAAAAAGAATTTGAGGAAAAAACGACAAGGAAATCACAGAAAACAACAATAAAACTAAATTTGGGAAATAAAATAGACAAAAAGAATGAGAAAGAATATGGAGCAAAAAATAAAAAGAATTTTACAGAAAATAATGAATTGGATATAACAAAATAAAACAAAGAATTTGAGAAAAAATTAAAACAGATTTTGAGGGAAAATAAAACAGATTTCACAGAAAAAAATAATTTGGGAATAAAATAAAAAAAGCATTTAGTGGAAAATAAAAGGGAAAAAAATACAGATTGTAGGAAAGAATAAAAACAAAAATCACAGAAAAAGTTAGAAAAGAATGAAACAAAATTAGGTATAAAATATAACAGATTTCACAAAAACAGAAAACGAATTTGGGAAATAATGAAATGGATATCACAAAAAAAAAAAAAAAAAAAATGAGAAAGAATAACATGGATATCACAGGAAAATAAATTGCATTTTGGGGGAAAATGAAACAGATTTGACAGGGCCCTAGTTAAGCTGTTCAACATTAACCAGCAGGTTAGTTTACCCACCATCCTCCCGGAGCCGCACACAGATCCAGCAGAGCTCGAGCTTTCTGCAGAAACTGGAACTTCCGATTGAGCTGAATGAGTTTAAACGACGATCTGGAGCGATAACCTGAAATACAGCACGACACATGAGCAAACACTCATTAAAAACATCAGTACATTCACACGACTTGACTGACCATTACCATAGTGTCAGATGCTACTGAAAGATCACCATGATATTTATATGACGCTATGAGGAATGTCACGCAACTATAATCTCAAATAACGACCGTTATTACCAGAGTAAACGTCAAAAACACAAGGCAATAACGTGGTACTCCGTGATCTTACGCACATGTGTCTTAACAATCGTGTTTACGCGACTCACCGGTTTCTTTAGCAAGATGGTAGAACTTGTCCTTTCTGGTTTTCCCGACTTTCAACTTTTTACCCATGTTTACTGTATTAAATGATCAGTTTCTTCGCTATTTTCCAGAGAGTTTCCACCGTGTAGCGCCGCACGCCTCGAGCCACACGTGTATTTCCGCGGCGCCGACAGATGACGTCACTGCCCTCAGATGTGCTCACTTTTCACAGTTTCATTTTTTTTTAAATTCTGCTTTTATATATATATATATATATATATATATATATATATATATATATATATATAATACGTTTTCTTAGTTATTTTTAAAGTTATTTTAAAGTTATTCTTTTCTAAATCTGCGATATTCGTTTTACTCTTTCCCAAATTCATTGTATTTTGTGAAATCCATTTCATTTTTGCCCAAATTCTTTTTTATTCTTTCCCATATTATGTATTTTTATTTTTTTCTGTGAAATCGGTTTTATGTTTCCCCCAAATCTGTTTTATTCTTTCCTAAATTACTTTTTTAATTAAATTTTTCTGTGATATTAATTTTATTTCCCAAATTCTGTCTTATTTTTTTTCCCTGTGAAATCCGTTTTATTTTTTCCCTGAATTTTGTTTTATTCCTTCCCAAATTCCATTTTTAGTTTTCATTTTTCTGTGAAATCTGTTTTGTTTTTTCAAAATATTTAGTTTTGTTGTTTTTATATTTTGTTAAATATTCTTTTCCGAATTCTGTGTTTAGTTTTGATTTTTTTTCTCTGTAAAATCTGTTTTATTTCTCCCAAATTTAGTTTTAATTTCCCCCCATTTTTGTAATACATTTTCAAATGTTTTATATATATATATATATACTTATTTTTGCCCAAATTCTTTTTTATTCTTTCCCAAATTATGTATTTTTATTTTTTTCTGTGAAATCGGTTTTACGTTTCCCCAAAATCTGTTTTAATCTTTCCTAAATTATTTTTTTAATTTAATTTTTCTGTGATATTAATTTTATTTCCCAAATTCTGTCTTATTTTTTCCCTGAATTTTGTTTCATTTCTTCCCAAATTCCATTTTTAGTTTTAATTTTTCTGTGAAATCTGTTTTGTTTTTTCAAAATATTTAGTTTTGTTGTTTTTATATTTTGTTAAATATTCTTTTCCGAATTCTGTGTTTAGTTTTGATTTTTTTTCTCTGTAAAATCTGTTTTATTTCTCCCAAATTCCCCCCATTTTTGTAATACATTTTCAAATGTTTTTATATATATATATATATATATATATATATATATATATAAAATTCAAATATATATTAAAATCTTACATATAGCATGCATGAAAAATAATATTTTCTTTTACAGGGAGAAAAATATAACAAAGTCATAAATGATTACATTATTACATTTTTAAATTATTTAGTATATAAATAAATAAGTAAATTTAAGATTTATTTTAATTAGAAATTATGGTTTAATTCAGTCTTCCATGCAGGAACCATCTTACTGACTGATAAATGGCAGCATTTAATTTTTTTTTTTTTTTTTTTTGGTTTCTTGGTTTGTTTTTATTTCACGGTGGTACGTTTCTTGTATTTTATTGATTGCATAAATGTGCATAACAATAAACTTTCGACTAATGTTACGTTTAGTCTCTTGATACTCATAATAATATGCAAGTAGGGGGCGTGGCATCGCCTCATGTTGTCATCAGAAGTAGACAGCGGCGCGGTCACGTGCTCCTCGCATAGAATCCTCCAGATCAAAGATGGCGGCGTACATGCGAATGTGGAGATCATACAGTCCATCTTCCAGAAGCATCAGCAGCTCCTCATCAACCGCTTCAGTCATGATCAGAGCCGGACTAAACGCGCTCTTCCCGCGGGACCCGCTCAGCGCCAGCCGCTTTATCCACCTCCGGCGCTCCTACTCCAGTATTTCCAGCAGAAAGTCTTTATGCAACGCCAGGATCACAGCAGCATCTATGATGACTGACAGGTGGACTCGGGTCACAGCGGGTTCCGCGGGCTCCGGGAGCCTCGGCGGCGCTTGTCAGAGGCGCTTTCTGTTCGGAAACAAGGGCAGCGGGTTTTCTGGAGAGGACGGAGCCGAGAGCAGCGCTGGATCTGCTGGAGATGATGAGTCTGGAGGTGATGAAGGTCCTTACACTCCTCCTCAGATGACAGCTCTCACCCCGATGCTCGTGCCCGAGGTCTTCCCGAACGTCCCGCTCATCGCCGTTAACAGGAATCCTGTTTTTCCAAGATTCATCAAAATCATCGAGGTGAGTGGGCTCACATCCATGCATGATGCAATCAGCCTCATTAGGCAAGTGAAGTTTATATCAGAAGTAGAAAAACAGTTATATAATGACATGTGTCAGTGTAGTTTGCGTTTTAAGACGTTAAAGTCGATGTTTTTGTGTTTTACTGCAGTTTTACTACAGTGTTTACTTTGTGATTGTTGTCTGCTGAGGGTTTCATCATCCTCAGTCTGTGTGTGGGTGAATGGAGCATCTAGAAAGTTCTCTCTGAATACTTTGTGTCTGATTAAACCTGGTTAAATATTTGTGAGTATTTGGGTAGTTGACATCAAGTAATTTTCTGTGATATACTCAAAAAAAAAAGTTTCCTTGCAATAGTTTTTGATTTTTATGACATTTAAAGATAGAATGATTATCTCGATAGTCAGTTAATCAGTCGATTATTTATTTGATTAATCGGATGAAATATTCATATCAAGGTGAATATTGTAATTTAAATAAGGTTGTAATTTATGGTTTATTTATATTAATATATGGTTAAATATTTGTGAGTACTTGAGTAGTATATATCAAGTAATTTTCTGTGGTATACTCAAAATCTATATGAAAAGTGTTTGTGATGCAATATTTTAGGATTAAAAAAAACGTTGAAATTAGTAAATTTTATGATCTGATGATCAGGGAGTGATTATCTTGACAGTCGATTAATCAGTTGATTATTTATTCGATTAATCGGATGAAAAATTAATATCATGATATTTTCCACTGTCCACACGATATGGTAATTGTATTCTGATATGAGAATTTAAAAAAAAAAAAAAAAAAAAAATTACATTTTAGTAGACCATTGTTAAATTATAGGCAAAACATGTATTTTAACCTTGTATAACTAGAAAAAGTAGTTTGTGTCTGATTTAACTTGTTTAAATATTTGTGAGTACTTGAGTAGTTGATATCAAGTAATTTTATGTGATACACTCATCTATATGGAAAAAAGTTTCCTTGCAATATTTTAGGATTTCATGACATTGAAAGTCAGGATTGATTATCTGATAGTCGATTTATCGGTCAATTATTTATTCGATTAATCGGATAAAAAAAAAAATTAACATATCAGGATATTTTCCACAGTCCAGACGATATTGATATTATATTGCAATATGAGAAAAAAATGGAATCATATTTTAGTAGACCTTATTTAAATTACAAGCAAAACATCTATTTAACCTTATAAAAAAGTAGTTTGTGTCAGATTTAGCTTGATTGAGTATTTGTGAGTACTTGGGTAGACGATTACGTGATAGTAGTTATGTGAGATATTTGAAAAAGCTATATAAAAATTTTCTTGCAATATTATTCAGATTTAATGAAATTGAGAGTAGGGAACGAGTATCTTGATAGTTGATTTAATCGGTTGATTATTCCAGTAATCGGATTAATTCCAACATAAGTGATTATTAAAATTATTAGTGTAATGTATGTGCATTTGTGAATATTTTGGCATCTTTAGGTCAAAAACAAGCAGCTCATGGACCTGTTAAGACGTAAAGTGCGTCTCGCTCAGCCGTATGCTGGGGTTTTCTTGAAGAAAGATGACAAGTGAGTGATTAAACGTCAAGATGATTAGTCCAACAGACTGTATTGTGATTCAGGTTGATTTGAGTTGATTGTGGTGTTTTTGTTTGTCAGTAACGAGTCTGATGTGGTGGAGAATCTGGAAGCAGTTTATCACACCGGGACATTTGTGCAGATCCACGAGATGCAGGACCTCGGAGACAAACTTCGGATGATTGTGATGGGACACAGAAGGTGATGAGTCCCAGTACATTTTATTGGTTAAATTAACTCATTAGCCATGTCATTTTAAGTACCCCTTGAAGAAGCTGTAACCTTTCAATAAATAATAAAATAGCATGGTTTAACATTCCTAGCATGTATATCCTATTTTAGCAAACATGTTTTAAAACATGGCTAGCATGTTTAACAATTTGGTAACATGATTTAGCATTTCTAGCATGTTACTAACACGTCTTAGCACATTGGCAACATGATTTAACATATTTCCAACATGTTTATCACATTTTTGCATGCTGCTAGCTTGTTGTTAACATGTTTTAAAACAGCTAGCACATTTTAACACATTGTTAGCCTGATTTAGCATTGTTAATGTTTTGATCACATTTTAGCACAGTGTTAGCATGCTGTTTTAAAAGTGTTTTAAAACAGCTAACATATTGTTAGCATGATTTAACATTGATGGCATGTTCATCACATTTTACCATGCTGCTAGCATGTTTTAACACATTGTAAGCGTTATTCAACATATTGCCAGCATGTATATCATGTTTTAGCACGCTGCTAGCATGTTAACATGTTTTTAAAGCATAGCGACCATGTTTAGCACACTGTTAGCATGATTTAGCACTGCTGGCATGTTTATCATGTTTTAGCACACTGCTAACCTGTTGCAAACCTATTTTAAAATATAGTTAACGTTTTAAAACCGTTAACATTTTAGCACACTGTTAGCATGATTTAACATTGCTAGTGTGTTTATCACATTTTAACATGCTGCTAGCTCATTGTTAACATGTTTTAAATCATAGCTACCATGTTTGAGGACATCGTTAGCTGGGTTTAGCATGTTTGTCTAATTTAAAACTGTTAATATATTTATCACAAATATTCTTGAATGTAAATAGCATATTTTAACACATTGTTAGCATGATTTAACATTCCTAGCATGTTCAGCACATTTTAACACACTGCTAGCTTCTTGTTACCATGTTTTAAAACATAGCTAGCATGTTTGGCAAATTGTTAACATGATGTAGCATTGTTAACTTTTTATCACATTTTTTAACACTGCTAACACGTTTTAGCAAATTGTTAGCATGTTAATTACATTTTAACGCACAGCTAGCATGTTGCTAACGTGATTTAAACAGCGAGCATATTGTAGCAAAAGGTTAGCGTGATTTAGCATTGTTAGTGTGTTTGTCACATTTTACCATGCTGTTAATTTTTTACATTTTAAAACAGTTAGCATGTTTCAGGAGATTGTTAGCAGGCTTTAGCATGTTAGCATAACTTAACACTGTTAAAATGTTTATCACAATTTAGCATGTTGCTAGCATAATTTACCATGTTGTTAGCAAATCCCAGTTTAATTGCTAGACTTTTCTATTAACAAAAGGCTTAAATGGGATAACAGTATGTTTTCGTAATTAAATAAATATATAAATAAATAATAACTAAATTAAATAACAATAAGTAATTTATATGTTTATTTTGGGGGAAAAATACAGTTTAATATTTATTATTTTTATATAATTGATCATATATTGAATTTATTTAAATTACATTGGCATTATTATAACAAGTGCAGTTCTATCATCAACCTCTAGAGGGAAATTATGTCAAATTAATGAATTTGTTCTTTATTATTAAGAATATGTGATATTTTTTAACTTGTTTGTTGACTAATTGAGAAGAATACAGCTTTCCAGAACCTCTCTGACCTTTTTCCCCCAGAATCCGTATTAATAAGCAGCTGGACCTGGAGCCGGAGGAGCCAGTGTCGCTCGAGGTGGAAGGCGAGCAGCCGAAAGCTCTACGGCGGAAGCAGAAACGATCGCGCAAGGATTCGGCGTCGCTGGCAGAGGCGATGGAGGAAAAGGTGCGGGAGACGGAGTTTGTGGTAGAGGCGCTTCCTCTGCCCGGTGTCCTCATGGTGGAGGTGGACAACGTGGTCCATGAGGAGTTCCAGGTCACAGAAGAGGTCAAGGTCAGTGTCAATGTAGTTTTTATTATATATTTTTCTGTTTTCATTTAATTAATTGTAAGTTTGTTTTTACCTTCAGAATTAATTCACATAGTGTTGTTTCAAACCAGGCCCTGACTGCTGAGATCGTCAAGACTATCCGTGACATAATCGCTCTGAATCCACTCTACAGGTATTATAGATAAAAAAAAGATGTTCAAAGCTGCAAGCTAAGGAACTATTAGTGAACATGCTTGTCTGTTTGATTGTTTGGTAGAGAGTCTGTGCTACAGATGATGCAGGCCGGTCAGAGAGTGGTGGATAATCCCATTTACCTGAGCGACATGGGGGCAGCACTGACCGGGGCCGAATCGCACGAGCTACAGGACGTCCTGGAAGAAACAAACGTATGTTTATGACCACCAAAACAGTTTCTCTGAACCTTAATGTGTGTCTAACATGAAATCTGTCTTTGCAGATTCCCAAACGACTATACAAAGCGCTTTCCCTGCTGAAGAAAGAATACGAGCTGAGTAAACTACAACAGCGTCTTGGCAGGGAGGTGAGGGAACAAATAAGGACAGTTCTCTTCATGCTGTTGATTGTTTATTTGGGGTTCGCTTAATTTTACGCTTGTTTGTCTTGATGCTCAGGTTGAAGAGAAGATCAAGCAGACACACAGGAAGTACCTCCTCCAGGAGCAGCTGAAGATCATTAAGAAGGAGCTCGGCCTGGAGAAAGAGGACAAAGACGCCATTGAGGAGAAGTTCAGGGAGAGGTTGAAGGATCGGACCGTGCCTCAACACATCATGGATGTTATTAACGAGGAGCTGAACAAACTGGGGCTGTTAGATAACCACTCCTCAGAGTTTAAGTAAGAGTTTGTCAATGTTATGAACTCTAATCTATGGATAGCATAGCATGTTTCTTCTTAATGTCCATAAAACTGTTCAAGAAGCTGAAAACCTGGCTAAAACCAGCTTAAGATGGATGTACATAGACGTTTACTTGGTTATTGGCTGCTCCAAGCTGCTCTAGAAGGTTGGGCTACAAACTAAACCTGGTTTCAACCTGGTAGACCACCTTAGACCCACAACAAATTTGCCAAAACACAGCTAAAACCATCTTAAAATGGTTGCACATGGAATCTACCTGGTCTTTAGCTGCTCCAAGCTGCTCTAGAAGGATGGGCTACAAGCTAGACCTGATTTCAACCTGTTAGACCACCTCAGACCCACAACAAGGTTGATAAAACCAAGCTAAAACCAGCTTAAGATTGTGGATTAATTCTAGCTGATCATTATCTGACCCAAGCTGCTTTAAGTTGTTAATCAATTGGACTACAAGCTGGTGGACCTAGTTTTGACATTGTAGACCACCTTAGACCAACAAAAGGATTGATAAAATCCAGCTAAAGCCATCTTAAGATGGTTGTAGATGGATTCTAGCTGGTCTTTAGCTGCTCCAAACTGCTTTAGAAGGTTGATCACTTGGAGTACAAGCTTGTGGACCTGGTAGACCACCTTAGTCCAGCAACACAGCTGACAAAACCCAGTTAAAACCAGCTTCACATAGTTGCACATGGATTCTAGCTGGTCTTTAGCGGCTCCAACCTACTCTAAATAGTTGATCAGTTAGACTGCCAGCGGGTGGATCTGGTTTCAACTTGGTAGACCACCTTAGACTCAAAACAGGAATAATAAAACCACCCTAAGATGGTTGTGCATGGATTTGAGCTGGTCTTTAACTGCTCTAGAAGGTTTATCTATTGGACTACCAGATGGTGGACCTGGTAGACCTCCTTAGAACCACATAAAGGTTAATAAAACCATCTTATGATGGTTGTACATGGATTCTAGTTGGTCTTTAGCTGCTCCAAACTGCTTTAGATAGTTGATCTGTTGGACTACAAGCTTATGGAACTGGTAGACCATGTTAGTCCAACAACAAAGTTGATAAAACCCAATTAAAACCAGCCTAAGGTGGTTTTACATGGATTCTAGCTGTTTCAAACTGCCCTGGAATGTTCATCCATTGGACTATCAGCTGTTGCACCTGGTAGACCACCGTAGAACCACATAAAGGTTAAAAACACAGCTTAAAATGGTTATGAATAGGTTCTGCCTGGTCTTTAGTTGTTCCAAGCTGCTCTAGATGGTTGAACAGTTGGACTGTATGTTGCTAGATTTGGTTTAAACTTGATAGACCACCTTAAATCAGCAACAAAGTTGACAAAAAATGGCTAAAACCAGCTTAAGATGGTTGTACATGGCTTCTACTTTATTATTAGCTGGTTGACCTGGTTTTGACTTGATAGACCACCTTAGACCAGCACAAACCAGCTACCATGTTCCACAAACTTGACCTCCTCAATGGTATTTTAAATTGTATTTTATTAAATCAAACTTTCTTTTTTTCCCTCTTAAAAACCCCAGCGTTACTCGTAACTACTTAGACTGGCTGACGTCCATGCCATGGGGCACCAACAGCGAGGAAAACTTAGAGTTGACCCGAGCCAGAGAGGTGTTGGAAGAGGACCATTATGGAATGGAGGATGTCAAGAAACGCATTCTGGTAAAATAAGCATGAGTGCCTCAACCTTTGTCCACAATGAGAAAAATTTGCTTTCTAAATCCTATTAACCATGCTCATTGTTCATTCATGCAGGAGTTCATAGCTGTAAGCCAGCTAAGAGGCAGCACACAGGGAAAGATTTTGTGTTTCTATGGACCTCCTGGAGTGGGGAAGACCAGTATCGCACGTTCAATCGCCAGAGCACTTAATCGTGAATACTTCCGCTTTAGCGTGGGAGGCATGACGGATGTGGCGGAAATTAAAGGCCACAGGTATGTGATGTAATAATGACTGTTATGTAGAGTCAATACGTATTTTCAAACTCTCACTGTACATTTGTTTTGTTTGTACATTGCAGGAGAACATATGTTGGTGCAATGCCAGGAAAAATTATTCAATGTCTAAAGAAAACTAAAACTGAAAACCCACTGGTTCTTATTGACGAGGTATGGTGTACAAATCTAATCTTAACCCTGCCTTACACTAAAACTTTGGTTCCTAATTATGTCGAAACAACTGATACTATATTAATCTATTGTTGTGCAGGTTGACAAAATAGGTCGAGGTTACCAGGGTGACCCATCTTCTGCATTACTTGAGCTTTTAGACCCAGAACAGAACGCTAACTTTCTTGACCATTACCTGGATGTACCCGTTGACCTGTCTAAGGTATAAACTAGTGAAAATCCACATTTGTTGCAAGGAGACTTTGGTTTCATTGAGCCTTCATTGGTGTTTTCTTTGGTTTTCAGGTGCTTTTCATTTGTACGGCCAATGTTCTCGACACCATTCCCGAACCCTTAAGAGACAGAATGGAAATGATCAACGTATCAGGTTACGTTGCTCAGGAGAAACTGGCCATTGCGGAGGTACGTTTACGTGGTGTGTCTTCAACACATTTTTGGGTCAATATTATAGTTTGGATCTGTTGTAGTCAGTAAAACTTGAATCGGAAGGTTACTGTTTCAAGACCAGTGCTTAGGGAGTCTTTGAGGTAGTCAGTTAACTGCCTTAAGTTGCTTCCGGGCAAATGTCCCTGTAAGTCGCTTCCAAAGTGTTTCACTGCATGAAGTTAGCGTAAGAGTTGATTTAGGCCTTTTTGGGTCAGTTTGACAGTTTGGGTCTGGCATTGTCAATTAAAGTTCAGAACTGGCAACCAGAATGTTCCTAGTTCAAGACCGGTAGTTAAAAAGTTGTGAGCCACAACCCTTAAACCCAGAGTAGCTTCAGAGGGATTGTCCCTCTAATTGTAAGTCTGAAGAATGATAAGAGTTTGACTCAGTCTTTTCCTGGTCTTTGTAACCACCACAGAGATACTTGGTACCCCAGTTGCGAACGCTATGTGGTTTGGATGAGCAGAAGGCGAAAATCACCCCTGAGGCTCTGAATGTGCTCATCAGGCAGTACTGCCGGGAGAGCGGCGTCAGGAACCTTCAGAAGCAAGTTGAGAAGGTACGACTAACTACTTACCCATCTTTGGGAGTGTCCTGCAAACGTAGCTAAGTTTAGTACCTTTGCAGGTGTTTCGGAAAGTAGCGTTCCGGATTGTCAATGGCGAGGAAACAGAGGTCAACGTCACCCAGGAGAACCTTCAGGATTATGTCGGGAAGCCCATCTTCACAGTGGACCGAATGTATGACGTCACACCGCCGGGAGTTGTCATGGGCCTGGCATGGACGGCAATGGGTGAGGGTTCAAAAATTGGTACACTAGTTTTCAGCAAACTTTTATAATGCTTACTCGCACCAGACTTGTTGGGAACCATCTTAAAGTTGTCTAGTCTACAAAACCATAGAGTAATGACCCTACTTTCCTTCACAGGTGGTTCGACGCTCTTCATTGAGACATCTCTGAGGCGACCGAGAGAACTGCAAGGGAAAGATGGTCCCAAAGAAGGATCATTGGAGGTCACGGGCCAGCTGGGAGATGTGATGAAAGAAAGCGCCAAGATTGCGTACACATTTGCCCGCTCGTTCCTCATGAAAGAACAACCTGACAACGATTTCCTCGTGGGCTCCCATTTACACCTCCATGTGCCTGAGGTGAAGATTACACTTGCTTAGAGTTGACCAATCCTGCTCCTGGAGGGCAACTTTCACACCTGCCTGGAAGTTTCTAGTAACCCTAAAGTCTTTAACTTCCTTGTTTAGGTGTGTTGAAGGAAGGTGAGCCTCCAGGAGCACGATTTGAATAAAAAGTTCAAGTAGGTGTTAAACATTCCTTAGGCTACCCATCTGGAAGTTTCTAGTATTCCTAAAGACTTGCTCAGATGTGTTGAATTAGAAAAGTGGCCCTCTTGGAGTGCGGTTGGACGACCCCTCAAGGTATAAGGCTCAATTTGACTGCCTGAGGTCAAGATTAAAATTTTTTCAGAGTTGTCCATTTTTGCTCCCGGAAGGCCACTTTCTTTACAGAATTTGGCTCCGACCTGCTCCAACACACCTGCCTGGAAGTTTCTAGCAATCATAAAAGTCCTTAATATCCTTGTTTAGATGTGTTTGAGGCCTCCAGAATCATGATTCGTTAGACAGTTCAAGTAGGTGTTAAATACCAATTCCTGAGGCAAAGCTTAAAGTTCTCCAGAGTGGTCCAATTCTTGCTTCCGGATTGCCACTTTCTTTACAGAGTTTGGCTCCGACCTGCTCCAACACACCTGTCTGGAAGTTTCAGTATTCCTGGAGACTTGCTCAGGTGTGTTGAATTAGGAAAGTGGCCCTCCTGGAGTTGCGGTTGGACGTCCCTGCAAGGTTCAAGGTTCAAGTTGACTGCCTGAAGTCAAGAGACTGCCTGAAGTTAAAAGTTGTCCATTATTGTTCCCGGAAAGCCACAGAATTTAGCTCCAACCTGCTGCAACGCACCTGTCTGGAAGTTTCTAGTAATCTTGAAATCCTTAATTTCCTTGTTTAGGTGTGTTGAAGGCCTCCAGGATAACGATTGGAAGTAGAAAGTTCAAATAGGTGTTAAATAGCCATTGCTTAGGTGAAGATTAAAGTTCTCCAAAGTTGTCCAACTCAGCTCCTGGAGGGCCACCTTTCTGCAGAGTTTGACTCCAAACTGCTCCAACTCACCTACCTGGAAGTTTTTAGTATTCTTGAAGACTTGCTCAGGTGTGTTGAATTAGGAAACTGGCCCTGGAGTGTGGTTAGATGACCCCTCATGGTTCAAGTTGAATGCCTGAGGTCAAGATTGCAATTCTAGTAATCCTGAAGTCCTTAATTTCCCTGTTTAGGTGTGTTGAAGGAAGGTGGGCCTCCAGGAGCACAATTGGAAGTATAAAGTTCAAGTAGGTGTTAAACAGCCATTCCTGGGTTCTTCTGAGTTGTCCAATTCTGGTTCTGGAGAGCTGTCTTTCTACCAAGTTTGGCTCCAGCCTGCTTCAACATACCTCTCTAGAAGTTTCTAGTATTCCTGAAGACTTGCTCAGGTGTGTTGAATTAGGAAAGTGTCCCTCCTGGATTTGCGGTTGGACAACCCCGCAAGGTTCAAGTTGACTGCCTGAGGTCAAGATTTCCAGAGGTGCAGTTTTCCAGAGTTGTCCATTCTTGCTCCCAGAAGGCCACTTTCTTGGCTCTGACCTACTCCAACACACCTGCCTGGAAGTTTCTAGTTATCCTGAAGAATTTAAATGCCTTGTTCAGGTGTGTTGAAGGAGGGCTATCCTCCTGGAGCGTGATTGGACAACCCTGAGGTAGAAGGTTCAAGTAAGTGTTAAAAAGCCGTTGGTTTCTTGCATTAACTAAAGTTGGGAATCTGTTTAGGGTGCAACTCCCAAAGACGGGCCGAGTGCTGGATGCACTATTGTGACTGCTTTGCTGTCCTTGGCCACCAACACACCAGCACGTCAAAATGTGGCCATGACGGGAGAAGTGTCCCTGACCGGGAAGATCCTGCCTGTTGGAGGAATCAAGGAAAAGACCATTGCTGTAAGTTAGCAGAGAGGAAGGCCACACTTTCACTTCCAAACAAATGTGTTACTGCAGGTTTCTACATGCTGTTCATTTAAAATTTAATTGTTTCCTTGGGCTATATGAGCCAATATATTGGCTAATATAATATTGCCCCACAAGTTTTCAACTAGTATCTATCAAGTTTTTCCTCAATCTAAGAATATGTGAATGACAATATGTGTATAAAATGTATGTTTCATATATATGCTAACATGTTTTCATTCTTTTTTTGGCAGGCGAAGAGAGCTGGTGTAACTTGCATCATCCTGCCCGCAGAAAACAGAAAAGACTTTTCAGACCTGGCCGAGTACATCACTGAAGGGCTGGAAGTGCATTTTGTGGAACACTACAGCGAGATCTACAAAATTGTGTTCTCTGGACAGTAATGCGTAGTGCTGTTTTATTGTCATTTTATCTTTCGGTATGCTGTAATTCTGATTCATCCGTGTCAGGAAATCACAAGCACACAGAACCAGGTTAATCCTTTCTGTCGTTGTGAGTTGTTATCCCGCAGAAGTAGCATGTAAAATGCCACACATGTCGGTGCCTCTTGATTGGTGGGACGTGGATCAGAAAGCCAAGATTCCTGAAACGTTTGAGACTCTGGGATCATGAGATTGCTGCTACGCAGCCTCCAATGAAGATTTTATATTCACATCCCATTTAATTTCATCTGGAGTGTCATATTTGTAAATAACTGCCTTAATTGTATTCTTTCAAATCATTTACAATAAATATGTATATTATGGAACAACTTGTATGGATATTTACTTTTAATATTTTTTTAATATTACATTTCAAGATCAGTGATCGCTGATTCATGAGCACTGAACAAAACACCATCAAATTTACACATTTCACCTGTTTGGTGTTCATCTGCTCCTTTTAACATTGGCTATTGCTCTATATAGACTATTACAATAAGATACAAAAATGTCTATACTATCTATTACAGTATATACTGATAAATTGAACATTCACTTAAATGTTATGATTGGATGCTTTCAACTGATTTTTTTTTTTTTATTGAACTGTCAGCAACTGAACTGCAGTGCTCAAACTATTTCAAATATAGTGAATTAAGCTACAAACTCCATAATGCACAATGTTTCCATCTAACATGTATTTTGAGCTGCAGCTCGTCATATTAATGCAGTGTTTTACTAGTTAACAGTAAAGTGGTTACCTCACCTGTTCATACACTGTAAAAAATAAAAAACAATTTGTTGAGTCAGCTTAAAAGAATTTGTTACCCTGCTGCCTTAAAATTTTAAGTTCAGTCAACTAAAATAAGTTTAGTCAACTTGAAATGTTAAGTTGTACCAAGTAACAACTTAGATATTTGTGTTTGCTAAACTTAACAGATGGGTAAGTAACCCAGCTGCTTTAAAATTTTAAGTTGATTCGACTCAAATATCTAAGTTGTCACGTACTATAATTTAACATTTCAAGTTGAATAAACTTTTTGAACTGACTGAACTTAAAATTTTAAGACAGCCAGGTTACAAATTATTTTAAGTTGACCCAACAAATTGTTTTTTACAGTGTAGATATGTGTTGGATGTTGAATGGAAATACCGATATTTCATGTGTAAACATCATACCTTTTTCGCTATTTTCTCTTATAAAACTAGCGAGCTAAGCCAGTAGTAGTACTGACAGTGTCGTGTAAACATGGTTTAAGGCGCGAAAAGCGGAGGAACAGACCAACCGAATCAATTGAGTGAGTCATTTACGTTAGAACCGCTCCAAACTTCATTCAGTTTAAGCGATTCGCTAGCAAGAAACAGTTCAAAAAAGGCATTCACTTTCGAATTTAGATATCGCTTGTAATGATTTAAAAGCTTTTAAAGCTTCGAAATTCCTCAGTTAAATAATTGCTAATGGTCAATGTTAAAATGATTCACTTGTTTTGAAGCGCTCCAATTCAATCGCGAATCATTTGATCGGCACTTTGGATCGGGTTTGCGAACTATTTGATTTAGATCGGAGCTAAGCGAGTTCGTGAATCTTTTGATTCAGGATGGGACTTCAGAGCGGGCTCCCGAATCATTATTCAGGGGTGCATTTCTCGTACAACGACGTACACTCGCTGATTAACCTCCATAGTACGATGCATTGTTGTGGAAAATAGTAAATGTTTCCCGAACATGGTCGCATCTCCGTCATTTGAACCACATTAGTTCAACAATGTAGGGCCGTTATGACGTCACCGAGTAATATGTTATTTAACTGATTTCCCTGGTGAAAAAATAGCTATGTTTTGATGCTGGGATGCTGGTTAGGTAGGTTTTGATGCTGGTTTAAGATGGTCTATGCTGGTCCTTTGCTGGTTTATGATGGTCCTTGACCAGCAACATGACCAGCATGAACCAGCAAAGGACCAGCTTAAACCAGCAAAGGACCGGCATAAACCAGCAAAGGATCGGCATAGACCAGCAAAGGACCAGCTTAAACCAGCAAAGGACCAGCATAAACCAGCAAAGGACCAGCTTAAACCAGCAAAGGACCAGCATAAACCAGCAAAGGACCGGCATAAACCAGCAAATGACCAGCTTAAACCAGCATCAAAACCTACCTAACCAGCATCCCAGCATCAAAACATACCTACCAGCATATGCTGTTTTTTCACCAGGGTTATGAAACGGCGCTTCTGGAGGAAGCTTAAAAAAACATAGATTAAAATGCATTTATATTTGGATCGAGTGAAAGATTGTACTGCATGTTAGCTTGCTTATTGTGCCCAAGAGCATAATTTAATGAGCCCATATGTCTTACTAAGGAACTATGCTTCTAACCACAGGTCGAGAGCTGTAGTTCCGACCACTCAAGTTTGTGAGGCTGTTTGCTAATGTTCGTTTGAACTATGGTTTCGGGAAACACCGAATCGTTGAACTATGTTGGTAACGACGGAACTTGCGACCGTAGTTGGCTAACGATGCTTTTGGGAAACGCACAGTTGGGGACTAAGTTTGGGAGCGCGTATCGAATCATTTGATTTAGATCGGGAGTTCGAAGTGTGGGTTCGCGAATTATTTGATTCAGATCGGAACTAAGCGGGATTGTGAATCTTTTAATTCAGATCGGGACTTTGGAGTTCATATCGCGAATCATTTGATTCAAATCACGAATCTTTTGATTTAAATCATTGCAGAGTGGCACTTTGGTCGGGCTCGCGAATCATTTGATTTGGAACCTCGGATTCGCGAATTATTTGATTCAGATCGGGACTTTGAAGCGGGTTCGGGAATCATTTCAGATCGGGACTTTGGAGTTCATATCGCGAATCATTTGATTCAAATCACGAATCTTTTGATTTAGATCCACACTTCTTTTCTGATTTTCTTTTTAATTAAAAATCTGGAATAAAAGGAAAAAAAAAAAAATACTGTGAAAATAAATAAATAAATTAAAGTGATATTCAAAATTAATTTTCTTATCCAATCTATATCTATACATATAATCAAAATTAAGTTTTGTGTACATTGACCCTGGACCAAAAACCAGTTATTTTTTTTAAACAATTTATCTTTGAAAGCTGAATAAATAATCTTTCAATTGATTTTTGGTTAAAACAAAAAGTGACAATATTTGCACCAGATACAATTTTATTTGAAAATCTGGAATATGAGGGTGCAAAAAAAAAAATACTGTGAAAATCGCCTTTAAAGTTGTTCAAATTAAGTTCTTACCAATGCATATTACTAATCAAAATTAAGTTTTGGATCATTTACGGTAGGAAATTTACAAAACATCTTCAAGAAACAAGATCTTTACTTAATATCCTAATGATTGTTTTTGCATCCATGCTGATGTCTCATCGACATTATGGGCATTGAAGTTTCCTTACCTTTTTTTTGGCCACAGATCTTTTTCTCTCGTTTACGCCACGGAATTAAATAAAAAACATTATTTCGACTTTTTTCCTCCCATACGAATGCTTTTACAAATTACAGTTCTGACATTTCTTCTCAGAATTGCAAGTTTTGTACACAATTTTTCATTTACATTAGCTGTTTTGATGAATAAAACATCAGAATTTTTAACTATAAACTCAGGTATTAAGAAAAAAAAGACAATTACATTACTTTAATAACCTTTTATAGTTTTTCTCCCCATAGATCTGTAGCGATTTTAATGTTTTTATTTTAATTCAATTTCAGCCAACTTTAATTATGACCTGATCGTTTCAGCTGTGAATTAACCCTGAAAAACTGTAATATTTAATTAGGAAATGTTGCATAAGACTTCCAGTGACATACTACAACATCTTTTTGACTCGTTTGATTGAAAAGCAAAAGGTTTATACTAACACAAAGACCAGTTCTTGCACAGTGAAAATCTGATTATGTGATTATGTTGAACACTACTGTACTTAAATCCAGTTTCATCAGGATTACAGTACACTTGGGTTAATTTTCAAATTCTCATGACACTGAACTGCTGTATCAGACATAGAAATAAACACATTGACTCAACCAACTGGTAAAACACCTTTTGATCATCAACATAGCCAGTGGTGCATTTCTGCAATCATCAGCTACTCAAGTTTCAATGAAGCACAACAGTCAAAAGCTTTTGTTTTTACACATACAAATTTATTTGTCATAATACAGGCTACTCCTTCTTGGCAGCAGCTTTCCTCATTTGGGCCAGAATGTTGCTGAGCTCTTCCCTCTTTCTCTTGGCGCGGATGTGAGTTCCCACCTACCCACACAAAAACATTACACAATAAGAAAACAACAACACCACAATCAGATCATCAAGATAATGTGAGGTTCAGCAGAAATCAAACCTGCCCCTACAAGAGCAGTTTTATATGCTGTTAATTTCTTTTTTGTGTTGTGTTTTTTTTAGATGCAGGACTATTATAATTTAAAACTGTTGTGAACTCATATATAAAAAAAAAAAGTTAGATGCAGGACTATTATAGTAATTTAAAACTGTTACTTAAAAATATATTTTTTTTTTTTTTTATTTATTTATTTATTTATATATATTTTTTTTATTTTTTTTTTTTATTTTTTTATTTATTTATTTTTTATTTATTTATTTATTTATTTATTTATATTTATATATAACTTTTTTCCATTTAGTTTAACTTAATATACCCAAATAAAATAAATTAAACTATACAAACATACTTACAAAATAATGAAAATGACAAAATTAGTAATTTAAAATAGGATCTAATTAAAAAATAACATTTTTACTATTTAAAATAACTTTTCTATTTGAATATTTTAAAATGTAATTTATTCTTGTGATTTCAAAGTTGAATTTTCAGTATCATTACTCCAGTCTTCAATGCCACATGACCCTTCAGAAATCATAATGTGCTGATTTGTTGCTCAAGAAACATTATCGTGTTGAAAACAGCTGAGTAGAATTTTTTCAGGTTTCTTAGATGAACAAAGTTCTGAAGAAAAGCATTTATATGAAATAGAAATGTTTTATAACATTATAAATGTCTTTATCATTGCTTTTGGTCAATTTAAAACATCCTTACTAAACAAAAATATCCAAGCTTTTGAATGGTATAGTGTTTAACGTTACAAAAGCTTTTTATTTCAGATAAATGCTGATCTTTGGATATTTCTATTCAAAGAATACTTAAAATTATGTAATCAGCTGTTTTAAATATTGGTGGTAATAAAAATGTTTTTTAAATAGCAAATCAGAATATTAGAAGGATTTCTGAAGGATCATGTGACACTGAAAACTGGAGTAATGATGCTGAAAATTCAGGTTTGAAATTGCAGGAATAAATTATATTTTAAAATATATTTAAATAGAAAGCAGTTATTTTAAATGGTAAAAATATTTCAAAATTTTACTGTTTCTGCTGCACTCTGGATCAAATAAATGCAGGCTTAGTGAGCAGGAGAGAAAAAAAAAAAAAAAAAAGCCCTTAAAAACTTGCTGTTCAAAAACTTTTGACTGGTAGTGTAGTTTAAATATACCAAAATAAAATAACTAAAAATAAAATATACTATACAGACATTTAAAAAAAAAAAAAGAAAATTACTAAAACCTAAAATAAAGATATAATACAAAAAAAAAAAGCTTCAAAAATATTACATTACGCTTTGACAAATTGTTTTTTAAAAAATAGTTTAACATTTTAAAGTCATTCCAAATGATCTGTCAAAAATCATCAAAAAAAACAAACAAAACTGTACTTTTCTTGGTATTTTTTTTAACCACCTTGTTAGACTTGTGTGTGCATATATACGCAAATGTTTTTAAACTTAAAAGACGTACCCTTTTCTTGATGAATTTGAGGGCACGTTTGTCCTTGGACACCTTCAGCAACTCCATAGCGCGCCTCTCGTAGGGCGCAAAACCGCACACCTCGCGGATCATGTCACGCACAAACTTGGTGTGTTTGGTCAGACGCTGAAACGCAAGAACAACTTCACGTTAAACAATCAAAATCAAATAATATCATGCATGTGACAGCATGATGGGAGAAACTACAGGGTTTCTGCAGGTTTTATGAAAATCAGTTCAGACATTTTCAATGCAAATTAGGAAAAAAAAAGGAATAAATTTAAAGGAACACAATACATCAATATGATCTTGTATCAGCAGCACTAAACTTTGGAACACACAACTTTAAACAGATTTCCATTACTTTTGCAAAACATTATGAAAAATTTGATGTCCTCCCTAAATATTTGTCTCTCGTTTTCCAGTGCAAATGTCTCAAGCAGCATTTATTTGCAGCAAAATCACATTAACAGTCTGATAAATTAATCAAAATTACATTATTTTATGACTAAACCAAGAAAGTCGTTTTAAATAACTGAAATAACTATTAATAACTTAATAAATTGAAGGATTTCCGCTCCCATATATTTTTTTTGTCTTGTTTTCCAGTGCAAATGTCTCAAGAAGCATTTATTTGGAGGACAAATACATCAAAAGTCTGATAAATTAAAAAGTTATTTTATGATTAAACCAAGAAAGTTATGTTAAATAACTTAAATATCTTTATTAATAACTTAATAAATTTAAGGATTTCCTCTCCAATTTATTATTTTTGTCTTGTTTTCCACTGCAAATGTCTAAAGCATTTATTTAAAGCAAAATCACATTAAAAGTCTGATAAATTAATCAAAATTGTTATTTTATGATTAAACCAAGAAAGTTACGTTAAATAACTTTAATAATTTAATAAATTTAAAGATTTCCACTCCGATTTATTATTTTTGTCTTGTTTTCCAGTGCAAATGCATTTATTTGGAAGACAAACACATCAAAATGTGATACATTAATCGAAAATAAGTCACTTTATGATTTAACCAAGAAAGTTATGTTAAATAACTTAAATATCTTTATTAATAACTTAATAAATTTAAGGATTTCCTCTCCAATTTATTATTTTTGTCTTGTTTTCCACTGTAAATGTCTTAAGCAGCATTTATTTGCAACACAATCATATTGAAAGTCTGATAAATTAATCAAAATTACTTTATTTTAGGATTAAACCAAGACAATCACGTTAAATAACTATTAATAACAAATTTAAGGATTTCCGCTTTGATTTATTATTTGTCTTGTTTTCCACTGCAAATATCTAAAGATGCATTTACTTGCAGAAAAAAAAAAAAAAAAAAAAAAAAAAAAAAAAATCACATTAAAAGTCTGATAAATGAATCAAAATTACATTATTTTATGATCAAACCAAGAAAGTTACGTTAAATAACTTAAATTTAAGGATTTCCACTAATAAGGATTTTCCGTCTGATAAATGAATCAAAATTATGTTATTTTATGATTGAAAGCCAAAAGTTTTCATACCTTAGTAAGACATTTGCTCTTGTTTTAAGCATAAACTCACTTCATTTTGCATCACAAGTTTCTAAATTTAACAAGGTTTAGATATTTGTATTGGAAAACAAGACAAAATACTGAGGAAGATAGTTTTTTTTTTTGCAATGCATGCAACAAATCAATGCCATATTAATAAATGTAAGCATTTTTTGTCAGATTTAATATTTAAGTCTCGCTTTTCAGTGCAAATATCTAAAGATGCATTTATTTGGAGGAAAATCACATAAGTCTGATAAATGAATCAAAATTACGTTATTTTATGATTGAGAGCCAAAAGTTTTCATACCTTAGTAAGACATTTGCTCTTGTTTTAAGCATAAACTCACTTTACTTTGCATTACAAGTTTCTAAATCTAGGGATGTTTAGATATTTGTATTGGAAAACAAAACAAGACAAAAACACTGATTTTTTTTCGCAATACATGCTACAAATCAATGCCGTAATAACTTAAATGTAAGCATTTCCACTCTGAATTTAATATTTACGTCTCTCTTTCCAGTGCAAACGTCTAAAGATGCACTTATTTGGAGGAAAATCACATAAAAAGTCTGATAAATGAATCAAAAACAAGTTATTTTGCGATTAAACCAAGAACAGTATCAAACATCAAAGCCAAAACACATTTTCATCTCTCAATAACAGATTTTTGCTCTTGTTTTAAGCATAAACTCACTTCATTTTGCATCAAAAGTTTCTAAATTTATGGATGTTTAGATATTTGTAACGGAAAACAAGACAAAAATACTGAGGA
Organism: Labeo rohita; assembly: GCF_022985175.1. NCBI lineage: Eukaryota > Metazoa > Chordata > Actinopteri > Cypriniformes > Cyprinidae > Labeo > Labeo rohita. The sequence goes on along the minus strand of NC_066890.1, from coordinate 58,754,761 downwards.
AGATACTGTTTTTTCTTTTTTTGTTTTTGCAAAGCATGCAACAATGCCATAACAACTTAATACATTTAGGCTTTTCCACTCTGAATTTAATATTTATGTCTTGCTTTCTAGTGCAATTGTCTAAAGATGTATTTATTTGGAGGAAAATCACATAAGTCTGATAAATGAATCAAAATTACGTTATTTTATGATTGAAAGCCAAAAGTTTTCATACCTTAGTAAGACATTTGCTCTTGTTTTAAGCATAAACTCACTTCACTTTGCATTACAAGTTTCTAAATCTAGGGATGTTTAGATATGTAAAAAGTCATTTTGTGATTAAACCAAGAACAGTATCACACATCAAAGCCAAAACACATTTTCATCTCTCAATAACAGATATTTGCTCTTGTTTGAAATATAAACTCTCTTCATTTTGCATCACAAGTTTCTTAATTTAGGCATATTTGTACTGGAAAGCAAGACATATATCAAACACTGAGGAAGATAATCATTTTTTCACAGTGCGTGCAACATTTAAAGGCATCATTTTACAGTTTTAAGACTTAACGTGTAATTAATATGGACTTACTCCTCGCCTGCGGCTGTGCTTGGGCTTGGCGACGTTTTTGGTCACTGGGTGGCCTTTGTTAAGGCCAACCGCCATAGGATACCTGATGGCCATGTCTGTGGAGAGAGAAAAGTGCTTTAAAAACATTTATAAACAGCTGAAGTCTGAAAACACGGTCATGTGTGCTGAAGCGTTAGCATTAGTGTGCTACATAAGCGCTCAGAGTCACTATACAGCTGTATTTCATGATTAAGGAGAACAAACTGAACATTTTCTAAACCATTTACGTTTGTAATTTATAAATCGTGTTTTATTTACAGTGACAGCGGTTGAGAGTCACATCACCGCATCCACTCCGAGTCAAAGACTCAAAAACGCGCAAACATCACGTTAATCGTTCGCAATAACCGCTGGAAATCATTCCGTATCGTTTATATTTGCAAAAGCGAGCAATTCTGTGATGATTTGAGAAACGATGGATTAGATAGAAGTGCGATTTTATCGCTTGTGATTCTCCGGAGATTCATACCTGCGCTTTGCTAATGGCGTCCGAACCGGAAGGACCGCTGTCAGGCGGAAGCTGATCTTTCACACGCGACACAAGGAAAGAGTTCGCGGGAAAAAGAACCAGCGCCGCCTAGATCTTATAAAACTTCGTTTTTGTAAAACAACAGCTAGTTTGTTGTGTTGAGAGATCATGGTAAAGCTATTATTTTTAATTCATGGTATCAATATGACAAACAAATCACGTTTTATTTAAATTCTACATTCTTCGGTGAAATGAAAAAAGAATAATAAATAAATGAATGGCACATGTTTGAAAATGTATACTTTTAATTTGTATTATTTATTTGTTATATTTATATTATTTACTCGTATATTTTCAAATACTATTGGCAGTACAATTCATAAAATAATAAAAGGACTTTTATTAGATTTATGTAGGTTTTTAATCGTCTTTCAGTGCCTTAACAAGTCTATTTCTTTTGCTGTTTCATGCAATTTGGTTTGAAATTAAATTAAATTAAATTAAATTAATTTGATTTATTTGAATTTTTAAATGTCTTTCAGTGCCTTACCAAATCTATTTCTTTTGCTGTTTTTATGCAATTTGTGTAAAAATTAAAATAAATAAATAAATAAGAACATGGCACGTGTTTGGATATTTATACTTTTTATATTTGTATTTTTATTTATTATATTTCTATTAATTTTGTTGTATATCTCTAAATATTATTGGCAATTCATAAAATAATAATAAAAAACTTTTATTACATTTATTTAGACTTTTAAACGTCTTTCAGTGTCTTACTGAGTCTATTTTCTTTTGCTGTTTTTATTCAACTTGTTTATAAATTTAAATAAATAAATAAAAATATGGCACATGTTTGGATATTTATACTTTTTATATTTGCATTTTTATTTATTATATTTCTATTAATTTTGTTGTATATCTCTAAATATTATTGGCAATTCGTAAAATAATAATAAAAAACATTTATTACATTTATTTAGATTTTTAAACGTCTTTCAGTGTCTTACTGAGTCTATTTTCTTTGCAGTTTATGTGCAACTTGTTTTGAAATTTAAATAAACAAACAAACAAATAAATAAAATATCAGTGCATGAATTATGAGCCACAACTAAAATTAAAAAATAGAAAAAAATATGAAAAAACCCAAAACCAAAAAATGAAAAATAGAACAGAAAAAGGAAAAACACATAATATAATATAATATAATAATACCACCGTGTTGTTCATGAATTATTAAAATTCAAAAGCAAAATGTGAAACTACACAATAAAAAAGCAGTTAAATTAAATTAAATTAATTTGATTTATTTAGATTTTTAAATGTCTTTCAGTGCCTCACCAAATCTATTTCTTTTGCTGTTTTTATGCCATTTGTGTAGAAATTAAAATAAATGAATGAATAAATAAATAAGAATATGGCACGTGTTTGGATATTTATACTTTTTATATTTGAATTTATATTTATTATATTTATAATAACTTTGTCGTATATCTCCAAATATTACTGGCAATACAATTTGTAAAGTAATAATACAAACTTTATTTACATTTATTTAGATTTTTAAACATTCAGTGTCTTACTGAGTCTATTTTCTTTGCAGTGTATGTGCAACTTGCTTTGAAATTTAAATAAATAAATAAATAAAATATCAGTGCATGAATTATGAGCCACAACTAAAATTAAAAAATAGAAAAAAATATGAAAAAACCCAAAACCAAAAAATGAAAAAACGGAAAAACACATAATATAATATAATATAATATAATATAATATAATATAATATAATATAATATAATAATACCATCTTGTTGTTCGTGAATTATTAAAATTCAAAAGCAAAATGTGAAAATACACAATAAAACAGCAGTAAAAGGCGCTAAGGCTCTTCAAAAATATATACAATAATAATATAATATCAAAATAATGACAATAACTGGATTTATTTACAGTAATGTCTAAAAGTAATTGTTTGTGTTTTAATCGAGACTTTTAACTTGTTATAAAATTATATATTTGAATCATAGTTGTATTAGGGTCATCGATATAGGCTATAATTATAGTTTTCGTTAATATTTCGAATTATAAAAAGGCTATTTGTGATTTATTATGTGAGAAAAAGTCTGAATTTTGAGATAAAACATTGCAGTTACCTTTTACATTTTTATTCCATGGCTTAAAATGCAAAAAAAGTCATAATTATGAGTTGATATCTCATCAAATATTTTAAACCACGTTGTTCGGGGCGTTTTAAGCTTCGGACTACATTTCCCATGAGCACTTGGACTGAATTTTGGCGCGGTTTTACGTTAGCGGCGGCCATTTTCTTTTCACACCTCCGTTTCAAAGACAGCCAACCAGCAGTCGGACTACAAAACACAGTTTCATTCAAAAAACTCCTCAAACAAAAACTTCCAAACGCCACCGGGAACCTGTTCCAAGTGCGACTCGGAGGCCGCTGCGTACACCGGGCCGAAGTGGAACTCGGAGGAGTTTTTATTTGAGCTGAAGTGGGTCTGTAGCGTGAAGCGATATGGCGACCGCAACCCCGAGCCGCGAGTCGAGCCGCGCGTCGGCCGCACAAACGCCGCTGAGCCCGGCGCGGATCTCCCGCCTGCAGGAGAAGGAGGAACTGCGGTCGCTCAACGACCGCCTGGCCGTCTACATCGACCGCGTGCGCTCGCTGGAGCTCGAGAACGACCGGCTGCTCGTCAAAGTCTCCGAGAAGGAGGAAGTCACGACCAGAGAGGTGCAGAGCCGTTCCTTTGTGCTGTTTTACGATCAATAAATCTGCCTGTTCACGTCTTTTTTACTTGAAGAGTTGTTATAGAGCGTTAAAGTGCCTCGTTTTTGTTGCATTCACAGTTAATTCAGACTTCTAGTCGACCTTGAACGTGTCCAGTGTTGAGTTTAGTGCTTTTAAAGCACGTGAAATCTTTAAAACTTTAATTGTGATGTTGAGCGTGTTGCACAACATTTGAAAAATCGCGCTAGGAAGTCATGCGATTTGACACAATCAAGCCTGTGCATTGAAATCCGTGTTCTGCATATGCAAATCCACGCTCATATCAGTACATTAATGCATTGTGCGTGTAAAAGCAAATGTATGGGATCATACACCATCTATAGCATGCACACAGGGAGTGGGCATCAGATTATATCCATATGCTTCTAATTTGGTCATTTAATTTAGTTTATGCACGAGTTGATCATTTAGTTGTGTGTTAAAATGCACGTTAAAACCGTGCTAAATGCGTTTAGAGGGTGTTTTAACGTGATTCCTGGACTTTGAGAGTTGTCCTGGTGTGTGTTTGGGCGTTTTCCCTCAAAGTTTGGGAGTGGCCAAATGCTCTTTTCAAATTTGAATCTGATCTCCACCATCTGCTGGCTTTGTTTTGAATGGTGACCACATCAAACTGCAGCCTTCGTTTATTAAACATACAAAAAGAAATGGTTTGAATGCTGTTGAACGTCTTGTAGAGTCATATAAAAGCGTTTTGACATGCATGTGTTTAGTGTTTTGGACTTAAACTGAGTTTATTTATGAGTAATGTCTTTCAGGAATTGTTTTAGGTTTTTATTCGAAACTTGACGGATCCTGCGATCAAATAACTTGTTATAAAATGATACATTTGAATCTGTGTCATTTAACTGATACACTATTATAGTTTACGTTAATATTTTGTGGAAGGCAGTTTCCACCACAGAATTAAAAAAAAAAAAATATAAATATATAAATATAAATATAAATATAAATATATATATATATATATATATAAATATATATATATATATATATATATATATATATATATAGTTTTTTTTTTTTTACTTTTTATCTCACAATTTATTTTCTTTCCCCGTGCAATTCTTAAAGTCTGAATTGTAAGATAAAAAGTTAAGTTACCTAATGTATTTTATGGTTCCATGGCAGGAAAAAAAAAAACAGTCGCAAGTTGTAAACGTAGAATTGTGAACAAAAAAGTCTGAATTATGAGTTTGTATCTTGCAATTCTGACACTTTTTCTCAGATTTTTTTTTTTTAAACAAATTATTGCAGTTCTGTTTATTTCTCTGAAAAGTTGTGAGAAATTTGCAAATATTTAAATTTTGTCACAGAAATGTTGACACATTTAAAGTTTTAGTAATTCGTTGTTAGTTTTTGTCATTTCTTTAATGCATATATTGCATTTATTAATGATAAATTCATTTTAGTTTTAGTTCATTTTAGTACTTCAAGTTGTAAACTTAGAATTGTGAAGAAAAAAGTCTAAATTATGAGTTTGTACCTTTCTCAGATTGAAAAAACGAAACAAAAAAACTCATTCTGTGTTTATTTCTTAGAAAAGTCACAAGTATTATTTGAATTTTGTCATGGACAAAAAAAATTCGAAAAAGTTTTAGTAACTTATTGGGAGTTGTCATTTTTTTTTAATGTCTATATTGTTTATTATTGTCTTTTTCATTTTCGTTTTGGTAAATTGTAGTACTTTAAGATGTAAACTTAGAAATGTGAACAGACAGGATTATTTGAATTTGTGTCTTGCAATTTTGACCTTTTTTTTTTCTTTTTTTTTCCTCGTATTTATTTCTCAAAGTCCAAATTGTGAGAAATTCACAAGTATTTTTATTTTTTAGTTTTCACTTTCAAGTTTTTTTGTTTTTTGTTTTTTTTTTCATGTCTATGTTGTGTTAATGTTTATTCATTTTAGATTTAGTAGATTTTAGTACTTCAAGTTGTAAACTTAGAATTGCGAACAAGTCTAAATTGAGTTTATACCTTACAATTCTGACATTTTCTCATATTTTTACAAAAAAAGTCTTGTAAGTGTTTATTTCTCCAAAAATGCGAATTGTGAAAAATTTGTAAGTATTATTTGAATTTCGTCACAGAAATATTTCCTTATATTTATTTTTTTTTGTTGTTTTTCACTTTTGTCATTTTTTGTCTGTATTGTATTTATTAATGTTTATTCATTTCACTTTTAGTTAATTTAGTACTTAATCTTATAGCAAAAGTCAGAATTACCCCTCTCTTTTAAAAAAAAAAATACAATTTTTGTTTATATCTCCAAAGTCTAAATTGAGAAATTTTTACTATATATTTTTTTACTATATTTATATTATTTTATTTTATTATTATTATTATTATTATTATTATTAAATTTTATCACAGATTTTACATTTTCATTTAAAGCTTTAGTAATTTAGTTTTTTTTAATCTCCATATTGTATTTATTATTAATTTTAGTTGTAATTCATTTTATTACTTTAACTTTAGAATTGTGAATTAAATTTAGAATTGTGAACAAAAGTCATAATTATGAGTTTGTGTCTTGCAGTTTTGACTTTTCTAATATTTTTTTTCTCATAATTCTGTTTCTCCAAAGTCTGAATTGTGAAAAATGTATTTATTGTTATTATTATTTATTATTATTATTATTATTAGTAGTAGTAGTATTTAAATTAATTTTTATATTGTATTTGTTTATTTAGTTTATTCTAGTACTTTAACTTACTATAAATTAAAGTTATAATATAGTATTTTTTTTTATGTTTATTTTAATTTTTCACTTTAAGTACTTCATCTTAAATGAAAATGAGAAATGTTAAATAAAATAAGAGTATTTATTTTTATGAAGTTTTATAAAGTTTATAAAGTTAAAATAAGTACTTTTTAAATATAAATTGAATTTTTTTTTTAAGTTAATGTTTATTTAATTTTGAGTAACGAAGGTGGTTTTAGTTATTGATGGTTTTATTGATGATAACTGTCGTTTGAGGGTCGACAGTGTGTAAATGTTTAACTGATGGTGTGTTTTTTTGTTCAGGTGTCTGGGATTAAGTCTCTTTATGAGGCCGAGCTCGCGGACGCCAGGCGTGTGCTTGATGAAACCGCCCGTGAAAGAGCCAGACTTCAGATCGATCTGGGAAAAGCCAACTCTGAGCTCGAGGAGGTCACTCGCAAGTGAGTACTGCAGAAAAACACCTCGTTTAACGGGTCTTGTGACATGAAAACCCAAGTTGAGTCCATTATCCCCCTTGTTTAATTACCCATAAGGCTTTAAGTCAGTGGTTGTCTCAAACTCAAGCTGGGCTTAACTAACCTGACTTAAATCCACCTCCATCTGCTGCTTTGAATAATGCCACCAGAAGATCAACGTCTCTGCGTGGTTTGTACTTGCCCGCATTCACTGCAGTCGTCGTGTTTGGTTGATCTCGTTGCTAATGAGCGTGTATAAACAGGAAGTCTGTTGCTACGTCCCCGATTGTGGGTGACTTTTTTAACCACAAGAGTGTGTCACATCGTGCTACCAACCTGTATCTGTCACGCAGATTTCACTAGTTTTATCTGCGCAGGGGGGAATTTTTTTATTTTTCATTCTGACAGGATTGAAAATCTCGATTACATCATGTCAAATGTCAGCAAGGCTTGTGTTGTAGCAACTGAAAAAAAATACAGGAAATTATTTGTAGAGGGATTAAACTTTTTGTTCACTGATAGGCGTGTAGAAACGTGTGAGATCCAGCCCACATTAATATTACTCTAACTGAAATTTCATAGTATTCCTATTGTTAATTTAAAAAAATGACAAATGAAGAAATTACATTTCTATTTGCATTTGTTAAAGTATTGGATATAAATATATGAATATAATTTATCGTTTTAGTGTTTTAACTAATTTCTTGTAATGTTGTCTTTGTAATTAAGAATTGTCATTTTGTAACTTTTGTAAAAAATTACTTTTTATAACTTATTTTTTTATCTATCTTTTTTTTTTTAATTTTTTAATTATCTATATTTAATTTATCTTTTTTTTTTTTTTTTTTATAGTATAATTTGCATATGATTTTCTCATATTGTCTTTTTAAACTAATTTCTCGTAATGTTTATATTCTTACTAACTTTTTGCCGTTTTAAAATTATTAATAGTATAACTTCATATTGCTTATGTTATATTTTTTTAGATTTTATAACTTATTTAGCTATTTCATTTTTTCCAATTTACTTTTTTGAAATTGTTGTTCTTATTATTATTATTATTATTATTATTATTAAATCTATAAAACTATATTCAATGTATATTTCTATTCATATTACCATATTAATAAAATAATGACAGCAATGTTTAATAATTTTTTTTTATGTGGGTTATGTTGTATATTTTAGTTATCTATACTTATTTTTTTGGGGATTAAATATTATAAATAGATATATATTTTGTTCATTTTATAATATAATTTGTGAATTATAATCTTATTATCTGAGTACATTTAAAGCTTCCAAAGTCACTTTTAAATTGGTGGTATTAATGAGAATATGCATCTTTTTAAAAAATACAGTAATAAACCAGTACAGAACATCTTTTATTGATCTTTGGCGTTAATTAAACATCTTCGTCACACATTTTTGATATGGAAACAGCATGAAGTCTAATAGATAAATTAAATTAATTACAAAAACACCACGACTGATGTTTAATCCACCTAAAGATTGTTTTTGACTCTTTATTGATCCAAGCATTGACCATCTGAATGTGTTTTCCAGCTATAAGAAGAAGGATGGAGACCTGGCTGTGGCTCTGGCCCGAATCAAGGAGCTGGAAGCGCAGTACAACAAGAACGAGGCGGCTCTCAACACAGCGCTCAGCGAGAACAAGTCTTTATCCGCAGAACTCGCCGACCTGAAGGCTCAGCTGGCTAAAGTAAGTCCCTCGATGGCATTTCAGCGTCCTTCGCTTTAAAATCACGTCTAAGAGGCGTACGTCTCGTGTTTCAGGCTGAAGATGCTCACGGCGTGGCCAAGAAACAGCTGGAGGCGGAAACCCTAATGAGGGTGGATCTGGAAAACCGCTGCCAGAGTCTGGCGGAGGAGCTGGAGTTCAGGAAGAGCATGTTTGAGGAGGTCAGTGATGTGATGTCAAAATAAAAGTCCTGTGTGATGTCAAAATAAAAGTCAGCCAAACGAGTCTAAAATCATGAGTGTCACGCAGGAGGTGCGCGAGACTCGCCGTCATCGCGAAAAGCGCATGGTGGAGGTGGATTCGGGCATCCAGCAGGACTACGAGTTCAAGCTGGCGCAGGCGCTGCAGGATCTGCGCAGACAACATGAGGAGCAGGTGCAGATCTACAAGACGGAGCTGCAGCAGACCTTCAAGGCCAAAGTTAGAAACTGCACATTCACAAAGTCGCTTTTGGTTTTGAAATGTGGTTTGTTTGCTAACTAAAATCTTCTCTTTTCAGCTGGATAACGCTAAGGTGTCGTCTGACCTGAATGATAAGGCTGTGCTCACTGCCCGTGAGGAGCTTCAGGAAGCCCACATGAGGATCGAGGGCCTGAGCTATCAGCTCAGCGCACTGCAGAAACAGGTACGTACGGCCTGCCGTGTCCTAAGTAAAGTTACAGTATCTATAATCATAACACTAAAGTAAAATTTTAAAGTAAATTCATGACACAATAGTAATTTACTAGATTGCGTACTTTATTTCCAGTGAGCGTTTCTAAAAAGTTATAAAATGTAAATATATAAAATAAAAAAGCAATATTGAGTTATACAGTTAATAATACTTTGGAAGTACAAAAACAGTGAAAGTTAGTAAAATAAAAATATAAACATTACGAGAAATTGGTTAAAACATTAAAAATACAATGCCTGGTAAAAATGTTATTTATTTATTTATTTTTTTTAAATAATTAAAAATGACAAATTATGATGCTTACCTTGTTTTTCCCTTGTAAACAGCCCTGATGCAAACATGGCATTAAAAAAATAAAGATGATCAATTAACCATAAACACATTTAAAATATATTTTTAAATGTTTTATTTTTATGTAATGTTTTAAAATTTGTATTCATAATATATTTCTTAAGAATTATATTTTATAACACATTGTTTTCATATTTATTATGGTATTATGTATATATTTCATTTGTTTTTATTGTATTTTATGGTATATTGTTGTTTTTATTAAATTGTTTACATTTATAAATATTTTAAATGACCTTTTATTTATATATATATATATGGCCTGTTAATAATTATTATATAATTATTAAATGTTGTTTAAAGCAGAAACATTTGAAAACCTAGTGTATTTTTTTGTATTCTAATAAACTACATAATTTAATCTATTTATTAAGGATGATAAATTAAATCAATTTTAATTGTGCTCCTGACATTTTTTAAAATGTGCTCCGAAATATTTAGATTTTAGAGTACATTTGGGAGGAAATAAAATAAACCCAAAAATGTGTCTAAACATCCAGGTTGAAATCCTTTTGAGTTGAAACTTCCGTTCTCGGAGTTCTTCTGTAGTATTAGAGTAAAACACCACACTGTCCGTTGAATTGCTGCCTGTCTTCCCTGACTTGTTTTTGTCCCCCCCGCAGGCGTCTGCCGCCGAGGAGCGCATCCGCGAGCTGGAGGACATGCTGTCCAGCGACCGGGACAAGTACCGCCGACAGCTGGATGCCAAGGAGCGCGAAATGGCCGAGATGAGGGAGTGCATGCAGCAGCAGCTCAACGAGTACCAGGAGCTGCTGGACGTCAAGCTGGCCCTGGACATGGAGATCAACGCCTACAGGAAGCTGCTGGAGGGCGAGGAGGACAGGTGAGTGCCTGCCATGTGTTATTAGTCAACAAGAACCAACAATCATGTAAAAATGACAGGAATGGACGCCAAGTGAGCTGCCATCCCAGACAACAATTTTGGGCTTTTAGCTTTTAAATAGTCTGAAATTGCTGTCTAATTTGCTCACTAGGCTTTGAAACGCATTCAAACAGGCCACTTATTGAGAAAGCTTCTTGGGCATCAGATACATTGGAGTGCGTTTCTAATGTGTCCGATGTCCAAAATGCTTCAAAACTGTCTTGAAAACCTAAGAATGCTATATCTTGTCTACAAATGGTGACTTGTTAGGCAGATTGCTAGGTTTTAAGGTTAAGCCAGAGGCAGAAAACAGCATCAAGGTAGGAAGCTCAGTTGGTTTTCTGACGCATTCAAGCGTTTAAGTCAACGATGCGCACAAAATAGGCGGTCTTGAGCGTTTTGCGTCTGCTGATGGGGTTCTGGCAGCTGATTATTATTGTCATTCATCTTTTCACGGACACCTGCGGTGCGTAACTTGTTCAGAAGCGCTCGTCAAACACACTTCACATTTTTGCGCTGCATACTTGACATACTCGACATGCCTGGGAAGCAAGGTAGGTTGTAAAATGTCACACTGCAATGATAATTGTGTGTTTCACTCGTGCGTGAGTCGAAAAACGAGAGGTCAGAGAGCTCGTTTAGCACGAAGACTTGAAGACCAACAGGCAGCTAGAACATCTTGAAGAATGAGATGAGTTAAAGATAGTCTGCGGTTTATATTTGGAGCACAGATGATAGGAAGGAAAGGTAAGATGACAGCGTAGTTGCATAAACTTTCATTTTCATGGTGCGGTTGCCCATTAATTCTGTCGTATATGCAATTTCCTGCGTTGTAACGGATATGCGTCACATCTCCTCTAGGCTGAAGTTGTCCCCCAGCCCGTCCTCACGGGTCATGGTGTCTCGCACCACAGCGAGCAGCACTTCTGCGTCTTCACGTAGCACCCGTGCGAAGAGAAAGCGTGTGGAGCTAGAGGAAGCGTCCACCGCTGCCCCTAAAGTCCAGATCAGCCAGGAGGCCGAAGCGACTGGCAACGTCAGTATCGAGGAAATCGATTTGGAGGGAAAATCGGTGACCCTCAGGAACAACTCTGACAAGGTACAGTCATGTACACAAGATTTTCTTCATATTTTTAGGGAATACACTGCAGGCAGAAGCATAATTTTGTTTAATGCATTAAAAAGTTTGGGCTTGTTTTGGCTTTTTATAGAGTGTTGTTTCTGGGTAGTGGAAAGAAAATATCTAAAATACGCTTTGAAGTTTTATTGCACTTTGTGTATGTAGATCTATATTCTGAAGGCTTTTACCGAAGTTATCTTTTTTTTAAATTAATTATTCCACTTAATCTAATTGCATCTCTGAATTTCAGTTCCAATACATATCTTTGAGTTTTTCCTCCACTTCAGGAGCACTTACAAACACCAAAACTTAGTTTTAGAGAAGTGTTTGTTCATACATCATTTGATTACATCATTTGATTTTATTTATAGATTAATTACAACACGCATCTTTAATACAGTTTCCTCAAAATGGGTTTGTTTCTCCACTTCAGCAGTTCTTGCATACACCAAAAAGAGTTTGTTTATATCATGTTTAATTTAGTTATTCCACTTAATCTAATTGCATCTTTAGGTTTCATTTCCAGTAATTCCAAATCGTCGTCGTCGTTGTTGTTCTTTCTCCACTTCAGGAGTACTTAAAAAAAAAAAAAAAAAAAAAAAAACACCAAAACTTTTGGTTTTCCGTATTCTGAAGGTTTTTACAGAAGGGTTTGTTCATACATCATTTATGTGGTTTTATAGATTAATTACAATACATATTTTTAATGCTGTTTTCTCAAAATGGGTTTCTCCACACCAACAGTTCTTGTATACACCAAAACTTATTTTTATTCCTGTATTCTGAAGATTTTCACAGAAGGGTTTGTTCTTATTTATTTTAATTATTCCTCTTAATCTGATTACTGCTCTAGATTTCAGTTTCAAAGCATATTGATTTTTTTTTTTTCTGTACTTTAGAGCACTTACAAACACCAAAACTTTTTATTCCTGTCTGTATTCTGAAGGTGTTTACAGAAGTGTTTGTTCATATAGCATTCAGTTTTATTTCACTTTATCTATTTGCGCCAGTAGACTTCAATTACAGCACAAATCTTTAGTGGCTGTTTTTTAAAAATGAGTTTGTATCTCCACTTCAGCAAAACTTACATGCATCAAAACTTACAGTTTTGTTCCTCTCTAGATTCTGAAGGTTTTTACAGAAGGGTTTGTTCATAAATCATTCATTTGTTTTTATTTCACTGTCAATTTGTGAGTAGATTTTAATTACAGTGGCATTTTTTTCAAAATGGGTTTGTTTCTCCACTTCAGCAGCTCTTGCATACACCAAAACTTACAGTTTTGTTCCTCTCTGTATTCTGAAGGTTTTTACTGAAGGGTTTTTTCATATATCATTCACCTTATTTTATACAAGCTAATGAGTTGTCAATCTAGATGGCATTTTTAAGCATTTTAGCTTGTAAGTATTGTTAGAAAATGCTTACTAGGCTTTGAACATGCCTTCCAACACAACCTTTGCTACCCACTGAGGAAGCTTCTTGGGAATCAGACACAATGGAGTGTGTTTCTAATGTGCCTGATGTCCAGAATGCATCCTATTTTAGATATCAGACTTCAAATTTTCAATTGCTATGTATAATTAAACGTTTTTTCTCCTCTTCAGTAGCACTTACATGAACCAAACTTAACAGTGTTATTCCTTTTTATATTCTGAAGATTTTTATAGAAGGGTTTTTTCATACATCATTCACTTGATTTTATACAACATTTTATTTACAAAAACTTTAGAAATTTTTGTATTCTAGCTTTTGAAAGTGTTGACTTGGTGAAAAGAGAAATCCAAAATCCTTTTTATAAATACTTTCAAATCTAATGTAACAAAATGAAACTAATTTTGAACCTTGTTTTAACAATTTTTGTACTGAAAAAAAAAAACCTGCAAATTATGTTAAACTTGAATTAGATGATGCCATGTTTAACCATTTAAACATAACATTTCAGTAATCAATCACCTAGGAAAGTATGGTAATGTCTTTACAAAAGAACAAAGGAAAAAGCTTTATTTATTAATTTATTTCAAATTTAGGATCAATCTCTGGGCAGCTGGCGACTAAAGAGACAAATTGCAGATGGAGAGGAAATTGCCTATAAATTCAGTCCCAAGTTTGTCCTGAAGGCCGGCCAGACAGTAACGGTAAGCAAACATGGCCGTATTTCACTTGATTCCATCTCAGGACATTGACTAGATGTTAAACTGTCTTTTCTGTAAAAAGGTCTGGAGCGCCGATGCCGGCGTGTCCCACAGTCCTCCTTCAGACCTGCTATGGAAGAGCCAGAGCTCTTGGGGCACCGGAGAGAAGATCCTCACCTTATTGGTCAATTCCAGTGGAGAGGTATTAAAAGTTATACTATAATTCTGGCTTTTGGTTTGTTTGTGAATCCAATTACGAAACGTGAACTTTGGTTTTCAGGAAGTGGCAAAGCGAACCGTCAATAAAATCGTGGTAGAAATGGAGAACGGCGATGATGAGGAGGGAGACTTTGGAGATGAAGATCTCTTCCATCAGCAGGTTCGTAAAGAAGAACTTAAAATACAGCAACGATCTTGAGATGCTTATAATGATGATAACCTTAACCAATATTGTTCTCATTTCCAGGGCGATCCAAAACCCCAATCCAGAGAATGTGCCGTCATGTGATGGAACCTGCGCACCTTTAGTATTTTACTTTCCACAATTCAGTCTTTTTTGTAGAGCCACTACTTTTGTATTCTTCGAATCATGAGTTCATAACACCCCTCCCTCGATCCTTTATTTGTACGGACCTCATTTGTAAAGCCAGTTGATCTTGAGCCGCGACGCTATTTTTTAGCCGCCGCTCATCAATGAATAGTCTTTCCAGACAGCCGCCGTAGGAGTCGAAGCGCTTCCGAATGGCGGCAACATCCCATTACGCACCGTCGGGTGAATGCCATCCGAGAATGAGTCAAACGACCTGAAATTAGAGAGTATTTGTACGAGCCGGTGACTAACGAATCTGCATATTCATGTCAGTGAATCATGTGTGTTCTCGTCATCGGGGTTATGAATGGGGGAATTATTATTGTTCTGTAGTGCACTATAGCCCGTAACTGACAGCTGTCGCTTAGCGTACCTTATGTTTTTGTGCTTCGCCAACCAGATGAACAGGGTGGAAACGAAACCAGATTGTTTCGTTGACTTCCAAATGCATTTGATTCATGCTCTACATAGTGTTATGTATGTGTGAATCAGTGATTGAGACATTTTTGAGACGTCCCCCCACCAGACTAAAGTTTGTGCAAAAGAATATTAACTAGTTGACATACACAAAAGATAACCAGAATGGTGCTTTCTGATGAGTACATTGTAAGAAGCTATTGAGTTTAGTATTCAAAAGCATTTGAGTTTATTTTCAGTTTGTTTGAATATTCAAATTTCAGTTTGAATGTAGTGTCGAATATTACATTTGAATGAATTCACCATGTGATCAGTCAGTGGTTATTGAAATCTGCACAGACCGGAATCAAAAAAACGCAGATGCTTGTGCAGATTAACCAAAGAAATGGACGACGAATGAAACCAATTTGACTCGCAACCAACACTCCAATTAAACTAAAACCTATGTTTTAGTGAGTAATCTGCCTTCATCCACCCTGTCAATTCTGTTGCATTTACGTTGTTAAACTCTCTTATTTTAAATGTTTCTCAGACAATTATGCATGCGGCAGATATTTTTATAAGAAACTGATCTTAGTGTTACTGTGAGCTCTAGGGTTGGCGCTTCGAATTTTCAGACAAACTGCGCAATAGCGCAGTTTGGTTTTTAGCTACAATCGTATATTTTTGATAGTTTTTCCTCAGGATTTTTAAAAACCCTAGTGCATCTTTAAATGCATTTAAAATTTACATTAAACATCTTATAAATTTGTGAATATATCCAGTGCGGTGTGTACAAAAAAAATTGACCTGGGAAACATTTTTATGATTTCTGATTTCTTTAAGGTAATGCAGTGCAGAACTATTTAGTTACTTTTGGGGGTTATCATTATCTGAATGTTTACTTTTTAGGGTTTTTTGACCACGAATTGCTTGGGTCAATTGGGGCACACAGATTTGTGTCAAATTTAAGTGAAATTAAGCTCAAGTAAACTTGTATTTGCGTACGTTTGTTACTTGGCCTCTGAGCTAATAAAATCTACCTTTTTATTTAGGTTTTACCTTCATGTGACGTGAACGAAATAGTTTTCTCTGCCAAACACTCCTGTGAATTTTAAATTTAGCAGCTTTTAGTTACAAACACTGTTTTCACAAGGAAAGTCATTAATTTCCTTGCTCTTTCAGGTTTTATTAGACAGGGCTGTGACTTGTGTAACGAATACAAATGTACTTTGGTGTATTTAAATACGAAATGGTCAATAATCTACTGTAAAGTAAAAATTGCTATTTGAACTTATCAAAAAGTGTTGAAATGTGAGTTCGAGGCTGTAAAAATTGAGCCATAAATTGTGAACTATGAATCCAATTTGTTACGGGGTAAATTGTACGAAGACTTTTGAAGGCCTACAGGAGGAGGGCGCATGCCAAAAGTGTCTCATTAATTGTGATCTATTATACTTTGATTTGTCTTTTTTTGTATGCAATATCCAATAAATGTTTTACATATTAAGTTGTGCCATTGTCTTTTATAAAATGCAAACTTTGAATCACTCAACAGACAATTGAATGTGGACTTGGCTGTGATTTTAACACCGTTAAATGCTTTTAAGCACTTTGCTGAATGTGCCAAAGAACACTCACGTTTTGCACTTGGTGAAATTAACAGCCTTGGCTGGCTTATTTGAGTTTTTATTTATAAAACGATAGGAACAGCAGGTAAGTTTTCAAATTAGTGTTTAGAGGTGGTTTATTCGCCTTCGTTTTTATAATATGGAAGCAACATAGATGGAAATATAGTATGTTTAGAAATGCATCAGCCTTGCTGATTTGTGGAGTTCCTGTGACATTCAGCTTGAGCTTGCGACATGAATTATTCATGTGTATACACATGTAAGTTTCTGTATGTTCCTCTTATGAATAATTCAAGAAATTGCCATGTTTATCTGACTTGCACAGATGCATCAAAAACCATAGGTAAATAAGGCATTGCACTGTTTTACTTTATAAGGAATTATATCACACTTATAAGTTGCCATTTCACCACTAGGGTGCACCACACTCCCAAAAGACGGTTTACAACATTTGATCTCTCAATTGATGACAGATGTGCTATCATCTCTGGCTGTTTTTCCTTTCTGATTTCACTCTGTGACCTCTATATGTTGTGGGCTGTTTTCAGCAACGCCTCTGAAAGCCGTAATATTGCGTTCTTCACACAGCCAGCGCTAGAACAGAGATCAACAGCTCGTCTCCAGTGTTCCAGGAGAAAAGGCTTTCGGTGGCCGAGCGTGGTGTGTTTGTACCAGACCGCCCACGCTCACCTCAATTTCTACTCTTCCCACTGTCTCTCAGTCATTAGCGTGCCGTGCCTCTGCCTGCGGTAGGAGCCCGGCTGTCTAGCCCTTTCTGTTGTGCCTGCAGTGAGGAAGGGTCTTTCGTTCTCGCTCCCTGTCTTTCATTCTCTCTTTCTTCCTCCCACCCGCCCCCGATCACACAAGCGCTGGCCGTGGCTCCCACACACCCACTGTTTCAACACCCACACAGCGCGCTGATAGCCAGAGCGTGTTAAGTACTCTGCGTTGGACATGTACCAGGCGACTTTGGCTCTTATCAGTAAACAAATCAACAGGGGAGTGCGTGCCATTCGTAGTTGGATGCTTCGAATTTACTGTACGCTCTTCAAAATAACGATTCCATGAGGGATTTTCGCAGGGGTTTCCTAAAGAGCTACCTTCCTGCAGACCTCAGATCCAACACACCTGCCTGTAATTATCAAGTGACCCTGAAGACCTCGACCTAGCTCTCCAAGAGCTGGATTGGAGACTATTCCCAAAGAACCCAAAAGAACAATTTTTTTTCTTAAATTTTCTTAAGCAGGGGTGCACAATACTGTTCCTGGAGGTCTACCTACATGCAGAATTCAGTTCTGGGCCCTGCTTCAACACATTGGTCTGTAATCATCAAGTGTTTCTGAAGATCCACTTCCAGAACAATAATATACAGATAATGTACTCATCTCAGCCAAGGTGTTCATGTCTTTCTTTCTTCAGCCGCAAATAAATTGTTTTTTGAGGGAAACATTTCAGGAGTTTTCTCCATATAATGGACTGATATGGTGCCCCGATTTTGAACTTCCAAAATGCAGTTTAAATGCGACTTCAAACGATCCCAAATGCGGTTGTAAACAATCCCAGTTGAGGAAGAAGGGTCTTTTCAATCTTTTTAATCTCAAACGCTCGTCTTGTCTTGCTCTCCCTGAACTCTGTATTCTGGCTCAAGACAGTTGGGGTATGCCCAAAAACTCCAATCGTATTTTCTCCCTCAACTTCACAAATCATTTCAAAATCATCCTACATCGCTGCAGAAGTACCGACCCAGTCTTTGCAAAATGAACATGCAAAGAAGATCAAACAGCCTTAACAAAAAGGTAAAATAGCGATATAGGACGATTTTGAAGTTGAGGGAGAACATGAGATGGGAGTTTTTCGACATACCCTAACTGTCATGAACTGGAACAAAAACAGTTCAGGCAGAGTAAGACAAGACGAGCGTTTGACATAAAAAAAAAAAGTATATAAATTGGTTTTTTTTTTTTATGAAAATAACCGATCGTTTTGCTAGATAAGACCCTTCTTCCTCAGCTGAGATCATTTTAAACCGCATTTAAACTGCCTTTTGGAAGTTCGGAGCACCATAGAAGTCCACTACATGGAAAAAAAAAAAATCCTGAAATGCTTTCTTAAAAAAAATACATTTCTTTACGACTGAAGAAAGAAAGACATGAACATCTTGGATGACAAGGGGGTGAGTACGTTATCTGTCAATTTTTGTTCTGGAAGTGGACTTCTCCTTTAATGAGCTGGTCCAGTTGTGTTTGAGCAGGGCTGGAACTAACAAAATGCAGATTTAAAGGAACAGCATTAGGCACCACTCCCTTGCCAATAGCCTCGTGGTTAGTGCACTGACATACAGCGCAACTGCGCTCAAGGTGACCCAAGTTCAATTCCCGTCTCGAGGTTGTTTGCTGATCCCGTTCCCTTCTCTTCACCCAGTGCTCTCCTGTCAGCTCTCCAGTGTCCTGTTTTATTAAAGGAATAAAAAGCCTGTAAGTATAACTAAAAAAAAAAAAAAAAAAAAAGCAGTGGTTCCCAACCATTGTGGCTACATCCGAAACCTGAAAAATGCTGCCTTTGGAGGACACGTTTCAAGGTAGGACGGCATCAAGACACGTCTGAAAACAATGTCAGCTTTACTTCCTGTCTCCTGAGGTGCCTTCATCTGATCGATTTTTGAAGGCAGCATACATGTATCCTACGCTGCCTTTGATATTGCACTATCCTGTGCATTCCATTCCATGACGGTTGAGCTAAAAAAAAAAAAAATAAAGTTGTGTTTGGTATTTCTGACCAACCTTTTGTACTTTCAGTGTTATTTCTAGTA
This sequence comes from Labeo rohita, assembly GCF_022985175.1. Lineage (NCBI taxonomy): Eukaryota > Metazoa > Chordata > Actinopteri > Cypriniformes > Cyprinidae > Labeo > Labeo rohita. Next base: position 58,735,352 of record NC_066890.1, on the reverse strand, counting down.
AGAAATATATATATGTGTATTTTAAAGGTGTGTTTTGTTTGTTTGTTTTTGGCATTTTTAGTAGGATAGAACAGATCAGAATTGTCAGGAAGCAAAGTGGGTGAGAGATAGGTGGTGGGATCAGGAATAATCCTTGTGTTAAGATTCGAACTCGGGACACCCGTAGCGCAACAGCGCTGTATGTTGGCGATAAACCCACAAGGCTATAGGTGGCAAGGAGAAATCATTATAGTAACTAAATGTTTGCTTAGTTAGCACCAGAGCCCAGTTAAAACCGTGCACACCTATTTTCATGTTGAAAGGACAAATGGTTGCACAGTATTAGCCATTTTTACATTTTTTTTTCCTCTAATAGTGCCACCAAGTGGCCAACCTCCGTGATTTTTATCCTGTGACCTCAGATTGACGTCTTACATAAGTGTTCTGAGTTTTCTTGTGGATCATTAAACTGTTATGCTGCCTCAGAAACATGTCCAGTTTTGTGAGGTGACTGTAATGTCATTGACTGATAAAGCCCGAAGTATCTATCTTATTTTTCCCATAAGAGTAGAAAATAAAGTGGATACTTGTAAATTTTATGGGTGTCATCTGCGCTAGCTATTTTCAGCTGTACAAAATTGGTGTGTCTTACCATTTTATTTGAATGTATTATCTTATGAACATACTGGTTTGTAGTGCAAACAGTTTTACTGTTTGCTGCACGTTGTTATTCTTTTCGTTATTTCCCTATAGCGGCTAATAAATCAGAAATCTCGCCCATAGGCTTACTTCCACTATGAAAAATAAGGTGTATACTTAACTTTTTACGTGTACGCAAGGGTCGGCATACACCTGATTTTTGTAACCACTTTGTATGTGCTGGTCGCACATGCACATCAAATTTTTGCAGTAATCAGTTGTTCCACAAGGTGGCAACACTGTCCCAGTCTGTTGTTTCACAATAGAAAACAAAACTAAAGAGACGGAACAACTACAAAATAGCAGAAACTGCAGTAACAACAGATGCTCACATTGACAAGCAATTGTGAGAGGTATGAGATAGTCCAGCTTTGGTTTAAGAGTTAAAAAATATTTTTTATCGGTTATGATTAATGGGGAAAAACGGAGGGTTTGCACTTGCGTCACGGTTTGGTTAGTTACCCGGATGTGTGGCCATATTGACGATACTTGGCTGTAAACAACAGCATTGATTTTCACAGTTAATGTACTACTGAACACGTTGTTCTGCTAATTTGTGCAGTCTAAGACACAGAAAATCTGTGGAAGCGGCTAAATCATATAGAGAAGGACTTAGTAAGCAGGAAAGGGTGCAATATTTTGACAAACTAAAGCAAATAGATGGTAAAGATGTGTGTAGGCAGCATTAATTAAGATGTTAGCCTAATATTTCCCCTATCTGACTAGAAATGATAAGCTCAAACACAAATGTTGTCAAGATTCTTGCCCTGGAAATCCTGGTTCTGTTTGGCCAACAACAAATGGAAAGAGTGCATCAAATGTTATTCATAAACAACATGTTTTGAGTCAATGCAAATGGGACCAGCTACAACAAAACTTTCATACTGTTGGGGTATCATCATTTAATATCATTGTTGAACCATGGTACTGTGTCCAAACACCATAGTGGTACCATTGTAGTATCCTACAGTCTCAAAAATAGAAGTTCCCCAAAGAACATCTCAGTGAACAATTGTCAAACAAACATTTTTCCAATATAAAGAATCTTTTGCGTAAGTTCCTTGGATATTAAAAGTTCTTGCCAGTCATACTTCGTACCAGTGAAAGGGTTAATCCATAGTAGCACTGTGCTTGTTTTAGCTGTGAGTGCACGTCCTATGTCCAATTACTTGCTAATGCCAGCTGAAGCGAAAGAAAAGCACAGCCTTTTTGTTGACTGCTGGCGTCTTGCCGCAATTTGCACTGAAAGTCCAGTCGAATGCCATTGTGTTGTCTCTTTGTCACATTCCTACAAATGTCCAGTTTGAACGCCCACCAACCAACTGACAGCACCCCCGCTGTGAGTGAGAATGGGGCGTCTTTCACCTGCTGTTTACCAACAAAACAACACAGCGATACACCCCCTTCACAATCCCATTCATTTTTCTGGCCTCTCCCATTTCATCTGGCGCTCTCTAACCTTTAGTGCTATTGACAAGTTCCTGTTAATTATGTTTTTCCTTAATAAAGGTCATCTAATAGGTATTTTTCACACATCCATGCCATTTTTTGGCTTTTAGATATCCTGAGAAGAGCTTTGCGCCTACCAAATGCCTTTCACAGATTGCATTTGGTCCCAAAGGTCCAATTTCAGGCAGCCTATCTCTTAAAGGCTCAATAAAACCAATTTCTTCTAAATCTAAAAAAGAACTTAAAAGTGGGATCCGATAATCTCTGGGAATTAATTTAGGACTATGAATCAAAATGCACTGGTTATTCAACCATATGCACAGTACCCAGCCAAAACCATTTTAAAATTCACTGCAGCAGCACGGCGCTAAAAATAACCCGAACTCGAGAGCATGGGGCGAATCGTGCCATTGTCACTGCGGACAGTCTCCTGTTGAGAAAGTTCAGCGTGGACACAAAACACAACAGTATGCTAACCCTTTTCACCTGCTATCACAACATGCGGATACGCGTCCTTGGAACTTGCTGCCGTGCTGAGAACTCTTAAACGAATCCCCCATAACCTAGATTCATATTGCCTTCATTTTCTCTGTATTCTCTGGCACAGCACTTAACCACGTTCCGCTCCATTGCACAGCAAATCTGACCTCGTCCTCTGTTAAGACAAGAAGTCCTCACAATGTAGGCAGGAGTCAAGTCACAAGTTTTTCAACCTTGAGAGAGAAAACTCTCTAGCTTATGTCAGGCCAAGCCAAGTCAAGTTAGGCAGACCTCAAGTCGTAATGATGAAGTAAACGAACTGTGATTTTAGTTTCAGCAGGTTTTGCTAGTACATTGCAGCAACAACCTAAAAGCAGTTCTAGCTATTTTTTTATAAAAAAATGTTTGAATAGCACACATTTTTCATGCATACATAACAGTGTAGTCTTAATTTTACATGTTTTTAGATCTTTTAAACACTGCAAGCAACGATTGCCGGGGTTCAAGTGCTTTAAGGCATTTAAGCACATGTGAAATAAAGACATTATTTAGCAAGCTTGTAACCAGCTAAATCAATTATTTAAAAAGCATGTTTGTCAAACATCATAATTTAACAGAAATATTATGTTTTTTAACAGTTGTGACCTGGCTTTATAGGATTTTGGGTCTAAATTACACCGTTATAGCCTCCGAAAGGGTATATTTTAACTTTTTTTTTGATAATTATTGACCTAGAGAGTCCAGAAAATTGTACTGCAGTGTTTTTTTCCAGAAAAAACCTAGGATTACTTTGCAAAAGTAGGTTTTTGATGACATCTCAATCATTTAACAAATGATTTGATTGACAGCAGTGGTCCTAGAGGCACAGATGTCTGTAATGAGGAGTTCTATCACATGATACGAATATAGCACAACGTACAATCGTTTATTTTTTATTTATTATTTTTCACTTTGGTCCAAGACCGTGCACAGCAATTTTCGTGTTGAAAGAACAAATGGTTGCACAGTACACAGTAAAATCCACAGAGTAAAATTAACTCTATTCAGAGAACATTTGGTCCCTCTCTAAATAGAGTTAAATTAACACTGAAGGAGAGTTCAAGTTAAAGAGATAATTAAGTGATCAATTAAAAGGTGATTGAGCATTAGTGATGAACACCTGCTCTTAACAAGCAGAATCACTGAAGAAAAGAGAAACACAAGAACTACAACTGATTTCAGCCACAGATTAAATCAACTGAAATAAAATAAGTAATTAAATCCCTCAAGATCTCAGCAGATGATGATTAAACAACTCCACTAACAGCTTCACTCATTATTAACCAGACTGACTTTATTTTTGTCACACGTCTACAGAAGCTTTTATTTAGATTTACAGAGGATCAAAAGTTGTTGTTTTAGTGGTTAAAATGATGCCACCATCATGGAGATCAGCATTTGCTTTAGTTTAGCTCTTGACCCTTCAGTTTTTGGGTTAGATCTCTGTTTAACTGTATGTGTAATGTTGTAAAACAGAGTGGTCAATACTTTACATTAAGCACATCTTAATTGACTTTATATGTTGAGATGTTTATAGTGAGATGATTTGATTACATCCAGGGTAACCTTTTCTCAATTCATGCATTCAGATAACCACAACCAACCCTGTGAAACTTCAGCAAACTATGATGTAATAGTAAAGAATAATTAAACACCACTATTACTCAGAGACACACATACATCAAGTACCAGCATATGAATCTCAACAACGGTGACAATCAACAAAATGCTTCATGCTGCAATGCATGCTGGGTAACAACACAGTAAAAACTCCCATCATGCACTGCAGTATGAATAATTATTGTTACCACTGTTGAGGATCATATGATAAGTGTTCATGTCTAAAATCCTGAGCAGATGCACCTTTTTTTTTTTTTTTTCTTCAAAATTGAAGCTTTATGGTGGTGATTGTTTAATAGGACCTTTTTTCAGCAATATGATCATCAATAAACCAAAGAGAAAGATCACTTCATAACGTTCACACAAATGAGCTATAAGCAGAAAGTGTAAAATAATCTGTTGTTTCAAACATTTGATTCAGCAATACATAAATGTTTGCTGTGAAACAAAATTATTATAAGTTATTAAAAGGGTCAAGAGACAAACTAAAGCAAACCTTGACCACAATTATGGTGGCATTATGGTTTATTATTATTATTATTATTATTATTATTATTACAATTAAGCCAGTCTGTTTAGTAATGAGTGAAGCTGGTGATGCTGTTTGTGGAGTTGTTTAATCCGATTTTGAGAGATTTAATGTCTTTTATTTCAGTTGATTTAATCTGTGGCTGAAATCAGTTGTAGTTCTTGTGTTTCTCTGTTCTTCAGTGATTCTGATTGTTAACAGCAGGTGTTCATCACTAATGCTCAATCACCTTTTAATTGATCACTTAATTATCTCTTTAACTTGAACTCTCCTTCAGTGTTAATTTAACTCTATTTAGAGAGGGACCAAATGTTCTCTGACTAGAGTTAATTTTACTCTGTGAATTTTACTGTGTATTAGCCATTTTTTAATTTTTTCCCTGTAATAGCCATCTCCGTGATTTTCATCCTGTGACCTCAGATTGACCTCTTACATAACTGTTCTGAGTTAGGCAAAGATATCTCATTCTGTTCAGGAGTTATAGGCATTTTACTAAAAGTGGCCCCGCCCCTTTCGAACGTTTTGGCGTCTCTTTGCGATGGTGAGTTGTAAGTTCAACTTTTTGTTTTGGTTCCGATCGGGCGAAAAACCTAGGACTAGTTTGCAAAAGTAGGTTTTTGATGACATCTCAATCATTTAACAAATGATTTGATTGACAGCAGTGGTTCTAGAGGCAAAGTTGTCCATAATGAGGAGTTCTGTTGTATGATACGAATATCGTGTATATGTGAGAAAAAACGCACTAAGTACATTCGTTTACGTCATTGAAAAATGCAATATATGGCCCCTCAGTGGCCGATTTCTTTCCAATTTCTCTCAGATCTTTGGGGCCATGAGACGAACAAGCCCACGAGTTTCGTTCCGATCAGCCTCTGTTAACCTTGTCTAAGAGGTGCTCAAATTTCATTGGCCAGTTGCGGCCATATTTTTTGAGATACATAAATGCCCTTTCAGACACTTGTGGTGACTGTGCACACCAATTTACATGTTGACAGGACAAATGGTTGCACAGTATTAGCCATTTTTGTTTTTTCCCTCTAATAGCGCCACCAAGTGGCCAAGCTCTGCATTTTTTTCCCTATGACCTCAGATTGAGCTCTCACATAAGATATCTCATTCCGTTCAGGAGTTTCAAATGCTCAAATTTTGTCGGTCAATGGCAGCCATATTTTTTGAGATACACGAATGTCCTTATAGACACTTGTGGCACTTTGGTCCAAGACCTTGCACACCAATTTACATGTTGACAGGACAAATGGTTGCACAGCATTGGCCGATTTTATATTTTTTCTCTCTAATAGCGCCATTTTTAAATTCATAATTTTTTTTTTTTTTTTCCCGTGTGACCTCAGATTGAGCTCTCACATAAGAAATCTCACTCTGTTCAGGACTTACAGGAATTTTACTAAAAGTGGCCCTGCCCCTTTCAAACGTTTTGGCGCCTCTTTGTGGCGGTGAGTCAAAAGTTCTACTTTTTTTTTTGATAATTATTGATATTCACTCTCCACAGAATGTTTCTGCACTTGTTTGGTTCTGATCGGGCGAGAAACCTACACTGTAAAAAACAATTCAACTTGAAATGTTAAATTATACTAAGTGACAACTTAGATATTTGAGTTAAATCAACTTAAAATTTTAAGGCAGCTGGCTTACCCATCTGTTAAGTTTAGCAAACACAAATATCTAAGTTGTTACTTAGTACAACTTAACATTTCAAGTTGACTAAACTTATTTTAGTTGACTGAACTTAAAAGCAGGGTAGCAGGGTAACAAATTATTTTAAGCTGACTCAACAAATTGTGTTTTTTATTTTTTACAGTGTAGAACTAGTTCACAAAAGTAGGTTTTTCAAAAAATGCGAAATACCTGAAAATGTCGCCAGGCTCACGATCAAATCTGAGGCGTGCGTTTTGTTAATTCTAACGACATAAGACACTTGAGCCTGCGACTAACTGTTTAGGAGTTAGTCCTAAAAAGTATGAATGATTCGCCCCCTTTAGGCCGATTGGGGTGAGCCTTGGTCACGTTGTAGGCGGTGTGAGTACTACCATCCCTCCAAGTTTCAAGTCTGTACGACTTACGGTTTGGACTGCACAAACAGTTTTATGTGGAGATCACTGATCCAAGACCATGCTAACAATTCTTACAATAGAATTTCAGCACTATGCGCTTGAACCTCTAAAAATAATGATTGTTTTCAAACAGCGCTCCCTCAGTTTATCAACTGTTGGACAAACACATTCTCATTCCCCCAACACATTGATGCAAAAGAGCAATGGCTTGTAAAAGCCAAACTTCAGAGGAAATCCTCCTACAAAAGGCTCACTTATAGCTGTCTCTGCATATTAAGATAACAATAGAGTATTTTTGACACCAAAAAATTGCATCAGCTTTAAGCTTACGCTTGAAAACGTCAATGCTAAAAAAAAAAAATGAAAGGAACTCAGGTATTCTGATTTGATCAAAGGTGGTGCTTCACCTCAAAGGATTGACAAGCACTGATTCGCAATGTTCTTCATCATGACAACACGGCTAAAATATTCTTATCTCTCAACAGAATTAACCCGCAGCTAATAGAACAAAAGAGTCCTAGAACAAATTAACTGTCCATCTGTCTAAAAAAAAGTCTGTTTCTTTCTCTTTTATTTGTTGGAACAGAGTGTGTGTGGGAGGCTGGTTGGATGTGTAGACGATCTGGTGTGTTTGTAAAGAGACCTCAATAAGTTTTCATCATTCATAAATGTAAATAAATATATCCTGATATCCACATTTACTTACCTTCGTGACAAGTACATTTAAAATACAATGTCAGTGCTCTGCTACAAAGAGCACTTGCTTTTTTTGTAATTTTTGGAGCTTAACTTCAAAAACAATTCTCTTGATGGGGAACACGGCCACACATTGACAACCACACTCCTTAAATGGGTTTTCAGGGGGTGAAATTGAAAAATGTGGACTTGCAAAAATCGATCGCCCACCATGAATCTAATCAAGCTTGCATTTTACCACAGAAAACACAGCGAGTGCTGTGTGACGGAAGGAAATCAAACTGGCACCAAACTAATACTCGCGTCTGCTCAGAAGTCAAAAGACAATCATGGTCAAAAACATATTAATCTTGACAAAACAATGCATAATGCAGTGGTATGAACATTACGGCACATTAAGCACAGCGGGTTGCTATGCATGACAGCTTCTCCCCGTCGAGTTTGTTGTGCTCGTATGATTTTAAATTGGCGCAAACTGTGTCCTTTACTGCCCTATCATGCCTCTGACTTTATCATGCCGCTGTCTGTTAGCCTTAATGACTGTTGTGGAGCCTGCTGTGCCGGAAGGTGAACAATGGGGTGAACGCCTGTGACATTCACCGCAAAGGTCTCGCAAAATCTGGGTCGTAATCCCGGAACCGCAGGTGCTGCTGGTAATTAGGTGTTAGAATCCTTGGGATTGTGGAAGCCCAGAGACTAGGAATTTTCATATTCGTAATCTGAGGAATGGCACCTAGCCCAGTGTTTCCCAACCTGTTTTGATCTACATACCCCCAAGCCCCATCAAGTCAGGATATTCTAACTGAACAGGGCGCATTTTAAAGGGATCGTTCACCCAAAAATGAAAATTCTGTCATTAATTACTCAAACTCAAGTCATTCCAAACCCATAAGAACACAAATGAAGACATTTCTGATGAAATCCGAGAGCTTTCTGGATCTACAATGTTCAAGGTCCTTAGGAAACTTAGTAAGGATATTGTTAAAATATGTGTCCATGTGACATTAATGGTTCAACGTTAATTTTATAAAGCTACAAGATTATTTTTTGTGCACAAAGAAAACAAAAACAGCTACTTAATTAAAAATGAAAGACTACTCTAAATAGGGCTGTTACAATTCTTCGATTCAATGCAAATACTCAATTTTAAAAAATCGTTCATTGCATTTTGCCCGTGACGAGTAATTGCCCAAATACCGGAAGTGGCGCATTCCACGGAATGCATTATTAGACTGTCTTCCAAGGCTACACTGTAAAAAACAATTTGTTGAGTCAACTTAAAATAATTTGTTACCTGGCTGCCTCAAAATTTTAAGTTCAGTCAACTCAAAAAAGTTTATTCAGCTTGAAATGTTAAATTATACTTAGTGACAACTTAGATATTTGAATTGATTCAACTTAAAATTTTAAGGCAGCTGGGTTACTTACCCATCTGTTTAGCAAACACAAATATCTAAGTTGTTACTTAGTACAACTTAACATTTCAAGTTGACTAAACTTATTTGAGCTGACTCAACTTAAAATTTTAAGGCAGCAGGGTAATTATTTTAAGCTGACTCAACAAATTGTGTTTTTTATTTTTTACAGTGTATGTGATATATTAAACCCATTTAAAAAATCATAATAAAGCATAATGCTATTGTGACTTCACAAACACTGATTCAATAAAATATATGCAGAGCTGAATATATGTGCTTTATTTAGATGTGTGTCAGAGTGGCTACGTTCACAGTAAATGCTGCTCCACACAAACTGTTCATGTCATTTACATATGCATATGGTTTTGACTTTGGGTTTATTATAACGTTAATCTGGGAGCGCAACATTTGCCATTTCATCAGATTTGTAAGGTACATAATTTATAAACACATGCATTATTATGTTTCAAAATGTGGTACTGGACCACAAAGCCAGTCTTTAGTAGCACGGGTATATTTGTAGCAATAGCCAGAAATACACTGTATGGGTCAAAATTTTTTGTTTATGCCAAAAATCATTAGAATATTAAGTATAGATCATGTTCATTAAGATATTTTGTACATTTCCTACTGTAAATATAACAAAACGTAATTTTTGATTAGTAATATGCATTGCTAAGAACTTCATTTGGACAACTTTAAAGGTGATTTTCTCAATATTTAGATTTTTTTTGCACCCTCAGCTTCCAGATTTTCACTGGAAAGCTTATTTATTCAGCTTTTAAATGATGTATAAATTTCAATTTGGAAAAAAAATTACACTTATGACTGGTTTTGTGGTCCAGGTGTCACAAATATGCTAACTGTTCATCGCGATTACAGAATAAAAGCTTGAACCCTCACTCACATTTAGATGTTCACATATTCAGTAAATTACAGTGGCTGTAGCATTTCTGTCATAAAGAAAAGGCCAAATATTAAAGATTAAGGGGAGGCACTGCAGGCAAAAACACTGTTTTTTCATGCACCTGTCAATTTCGAGATTTTGGCCTTTTCTGGGTTTTCATAAAGTGTTTTTTCAGTCTAGTGGAAAGAAAACGTCCAAAAGACACTGTTAAGTGTTTCTTTTATAGCACTTTATCTATTTGTGTCAAGATTTCAATTACAATACACATTTTAAAAGGCAGTTTTCTCAAAATGAGTTTTTTCTCCTACACTGAACCATAAACCTCCACTTTAGCAGCACTTTAGCACACACACCATCCTGAAGGTTTTTACAGAGGGATTTGTTCATGTATAATTTGCTTGATTATATAGAACATTTTATTCCCCCTCAAAATTGTGAAAATATATTGTTTTCTGAATTATGGAGTGATAAAAATGAGATACCCAAAATTCTCTCTAATGTAAAAAAAAAAAATTAACAAAAAATTTGAAACTGAGTTCATCCAGTGTTCAGATTTTTTTTTTTACTAGAAATGTATACAAATTAGCGCATATTTCATTAAATAATGCTTCATTTGCATATTTAAACCTAACATTTTTGAAAACTTGTAATACAAAAAATCTGTGTAATCAATCAACTGGTAATGTACATTCGCTCTATTGTTTATAACACATTCAATATGTTCAATAATGCCTAATGGTTACTTGCTTTTAATACTTGATTATTATTGCCTTATTGCTATTATATATGTATTTTAAGTAATTTTAAAGGCTGTTGTTCGCTTACGTCTGTTTTTATTACTGCAAAAAATGAATTATAATTCTAATTATCGATTAATCGTCAGAATAATTGACAGATTACTCAATTAATCGTAAGTGACAGCTCTAATGTGATAAAAGTCTCGTGAACGCATGACAAAGACTGACGAAAGAGAAAAAATTATTGAAATTGTTTCGTTTTTGTTTTCTTCACACACAAAAACGGTTGAAACAGGGATGCCACACGGACTATTTTATCGATGTCCTTACTACGTTTCTGTGCCTCGGATTTAATTAAAAATATCTTAATTTGTGTTTCAAAGATGAACGAAGGTTTTAATAGGTTTGGAAAGACATGAGGGTGACTAATTAATGACAGATTTTTTCATTTTTGGGTGAACTATACCTTTAAATGGTCAACCAGCTTCAATAAACATTGTGTTAGGCTACCAGCTAAGTTCATGCAAACAGCAAATCATGGTCAAAAACATATTAACCTAAATCAAAATCCAATGGATAACCAAGTACATCCAACCACTAAGCTAGAAATGACTTTATTTTCAATTAGCATAGCCAACAAAATTACCATTGTCAATCAGATTGATCAGAAAGACCATGCTGGTAGATGTTTACCAGCTGAGTTTTGCAAGTGATCAGCATGGCTGGACCAGCACCAAACTAGCATAAACCAGTCTGAACCCCAAAGGAATGGTGGTCTAAGCTGGTCTTTTCAGTGAAGTAAATGACTTCTTATAGTCGTGAGGGCGTTAATCATACAGAAAATGATGATATAAGCCCCTAATCAAACTTGTCCCCAACATTGCATTGTAATTTTAAACCCTTAAGCTTGGTTCTTGCTAACAGCTTGAGTCAGTCAGACTTCCGCAATTGAGTGGAACGTCTTCAAAGGAGTTTGGCCGCAAATTTATTTCTGTGCGGCGTATAAATTCAGGACAGCCTGACATCCACACATTTACGTGGGAGGTTATCATCCGTAGGCAATGGGACGCTCAGAGGGAAGGTTCACGCTGATCCGTTTCGATGCTAGTATGACCTGTTCCCAGCAGTTTCCTTTGATAGTTTTTGTGGAATTGTGTGCATATGCACAATGCCTAGTAATCTAAAACCAACATTCCCACTCTCCAACTGCCATGTCAATTTTCTGCTTTTCTATTTGCTGCTCGACTACAAAAGGAACACGCAAGAAAACCACATCTTTTCTTAAAACGTCAAGTAGGAGATATCAAGAAGTCACTTCAAACGCTGCTCTCTAAATGCTCGACCCATTGATCATGTAAACAACCATGTCCGTCCCCTCGTTCACGTTACGCAGACACCATATAGCGCAACAGCATCACCTGGTTAAGAGATTCTAGATTTTCAGATTCAAGGATCTGATGAGGATGCTTGTCATTGGGGTTTAATTAACTTGAGCTCCAAACAGCACTGATAAATGGAGTGCTCTCAAAGCCATCTGGAAAAAAAAAGCCATTTACTAATTCACTGAAGCAAAAAGCAGACCAGAGCCGCGGAGGCGTAGCGACTGCTCCAGGGATAAGACCTGATTTTTAAAGGTGCATGCAAAATATTACCATGATTGCTAGGTGTTTTGGGGCTTTTTAATTATCAACCAATATGGTTTGAACATCAAATAAAAGTTCTGGGGGAAAATGAAAACCTTGCCTTTGGACCTTGTTAAACTTTTTCCAAGAGCTTTTGGGAGATTATCCACATTGCCCTTAGTGATATGAACACATGTGCAGTAAAATTAATCTCAAAGAACTTGGGAGGTACCGAATCGTAGCTACAAATAACAAACTGGCCTCAGTTGGATAACTTGGTTAAATCCATAAAGAACATAATTTATAAAGTTTCTTCATGACTTTGAAATTGAATGCACAGTCTGACTGCTCCAAGATGAAAACATGGCATACACAAAACAAACAATAAAAACCACCAAAAAACATTGAAATTATTGTAAACAAGTTTTTAAACATTCTAAGTTGTATAGTTCTACTCGTAAAAAAGCTATTGTCAATGACATTGTAACCACAAATCTAGTCAAGAAAGAAAAATACACACCTTAAAGAGATAATATGCCCCAAAAATTAAGATTTTTAAGTTTCACCACTTGCTCACTCTTACAGCAGGTAAAATAAGTATTAAACACGGCACCTTATATATTAAATATATAAGTTGCTGTCGACTTGAAATTTTCACCAGATGTCGGAAACAACCCAAGTAATCCATACATACAAAGAAAACAAAAGAAATAGGTTCATAAATTAAGTTATGTGTAATAAAATGAAAAGAAAGGGAGGTGCAAAAAGGCATGGAAAGCCAAGACACCAGCTGAATTCTGTCAGTAATTAGAAAGCAATCCTGCACCCCCGTCAGTGTAAATTAATATTAGCGGGTTCAGTGCCAACACCTACAGAACCAGGATGATGAAGATCAAACAAAGGGTGCACATTTCATCAAAACCATAGCCAGGTTTCCATCCAAAGTTGCGATTTATTTTTTTAAAGATTTATTTTTGACATTTTTATGCCTTTATTTAGATAGGACAATGTAGTTGGACAGGAAGCAAAGGGGGAGAGAGAGAAGGGGGTGGGATCGGGAAAGGGCCGTAAGCTGGGATTCGAACTCGGGACGTCCGCTAACCACAAGGCTATCGGCACCGACCAAAGTTGCGAATTTAACTTATGCATGAAAACTGGAATATGGCATAAAACATTTGCAAATAAACACCGTTTCCATCCAACAAGTCACAGAGAACAAAATCATAACTTCCTGATAAACTGACAATATATATTACTAAGAAAAATAGAAGCCACTGAATATAGTATTTTTTTATATATATAATAAATTACTTGCGCCTCAAGGCGAACAGACGAAAGCAAACAGTCATTGTTTTTGGAGCTGCTAGAATGGCCCAGTCAATCACCTGACTTGAATCCAACTGAAAATAAGAACTAAAGATCAGAGTTTATAGAAAATTCCCACAGATCCTTCAAGATCTGTGGAAGAAGGGGCCAAAATCACACGTGAGCAATGTATGCGACTAGTTTCTCCATACAGAAGACGTCTTGAAGCTGTCATTACCAACAAAGGCTTTTGTACAAAGTATAATACAAATACTTCTTCCCCGTGTCATTGCATTTTATTACACGTAACTTAATTTCTGAAATGATTTGTTTTGTTTTATTAGTATGTATGGATTGCTTGGGTTGTTATCAACACCTGGTGAAAATTTCATGTCAGCAGGACCTTTAGAAATATATTTACCTGGAAAAATGGTGACGTGTTCAATACTTGTCTTATGTTCCTCCATGAAACTCAAAAAGAAGACATTGCAGAATGCCCAGAGAGCTCTTTTTAATCATAGGGATTGGAAAAGCACCATAGAAATAGTCCACATGACACCTTTGCTACATTCAAATTCTTTCATACAAGAATTTTCAACTTGTGGAAATTAAAGACTTACGAAAAAAATACAATGGACAATCTGCAAATATCTTCAAATGATTCAAAAAAAATACATTTTCGCATACTCGTTCATTATTGTGAACTGATATATCAATAACTTAATTCACACTTCACAGAAATTTCCACAAAACCTCTATTTAAAAACATTATTAGTTTCAATCTTGTCCATAGTGGCTGATATAGATTTTTTAGAGTCTGACTGTGAAGCTCATGTATTTAGTAGTAGTTTTGAGTCGTAATGCCATCACCTCTTCTCCGCTGAAGCGTGCGAGTCAATGGAGTGGAATATACAACAGTCAATAAATAATGCTGAAACAGGAGTGAAGCTGTCAACTGAATATGTTCTGAACACAAGCTGCATCACTTTTCACCACAGATGTTCCAAAACATGCAACTTACATTAGCTAACAAGTGAAACGACTCCGTTCCTATGTTACCGCAAGACGAGATAGACAAATAACAACAGCACTGTTGTTTATATCCATCAGTTAAAGAATCTTAAGTCTGGAAGTTTCATCGAAGAAGAACAAAACATGCTACTCCATCAAGTAATGACAAGGATTTTTCATTTTTGCTTTCGTGCCTTGCTGTTAAATCCCTTCTGTTGCTGTCAGATTGTCATTGGCACGAAGGGCTTTCCTCGTGCGGTCGAACAGACTGCCGCTTGGGGCACAAAATCTTGGCGAAAGCCCGGCGAAAGCTGCTGTGGCAAAGCGGGTAGAGAAAAGGGTTGATGGCCGAGTTGAGCCAAAGGAGCCAAAATGTGACTTCGTACCAGTGATGTTCCACACAGCTACCGCTGCAGGCCGCCCGAATGATCATAAGGAGAGTATACGGCGCCCAACACACCCCAAAAACACACACTATGACCGCCAAGGATTTGGCAATCTTCTTATCTCTTGAGAGTCGTGCATGTCCTCCGCTTCTGCAGGGGGCGCATGGATTTGCAGCTTCCTGTGCTCGGATTATGCGCGTCCTTACCCAACCGCTGAACAACCCTCGTTTTTTAATAGTGGTCTTCATTGTCAAAGAGACGGAGTGGGTGCTGCTGGGATCGCCGCTGGACGATGGCGAAACCTCCTCGTCGTCTTGGATCACGGCCGAAACGGCTGCCGGCTCGCTGGAGGAGACCTTGCGCGTTTTGACGAAGAAGACCGACGAGGCCTGTCCATCGATGACCCTCCATCCGTCCTCTTTCTCAGCCTCCACGTGCGCCATGCGACTCCGGTTGCGCCGCTGGATGTTCAGATAGATGCTGAAGTTGAAGAAGGCCACGGAGATGAACGGCGAGAAGAACTCGAAGGTAGACGCCGAGAGCAGGAAGTACCAGGTGCAGTAGAACTCTGCGAAGCATTCGTCCTCGGGAACGATGCTTTCCCCCACCATCAGTTCCCAGAAGATGATGGCCGGTCCGTAGAGGAGGAACGCCAAAACCCATACCGCCAACATCTTTACCACTGCCAGACGAGTGACGCCTTGCTGGGCCCGGTACCTCACCTGTGGAATAAGACGGAAGATTAAAGTCAAAGGAGTCAGACACATAAAATAGCCATGGTTGAGAGTCATAAATTGGCATGGGAGTGATCCCTGGCAGCTATCGCACTCAATAAAGCCTATGCACAGTGTGACTGCCTCTTCTTCTTCATGATTTATTCAATTCACAGCCTAGGATTCAGAGCACAGTGAGGAAAAAGAGCGAATTCTCTATACTGCAGAACCGATCGGTTATACAGCAAGCTAATGATTTGGATTAATTCGAGTAACGTGGCTTTCATAAGTTAATCAGTGTGTCCGATTAATCTGATGACATGAAATTACAATTTACACTTAATGAAAGATCAGGACAAGTGACTAAATCACTTTACGCCATTCCTAACCTGTGTCTGCAGCAACAACTTCCTGTGGCTGTGTTTCAAAACGTAGAAAGCTGCCGTCATAAAAGAAAATTCAAAATAGGATTTCTCAGAGTTATAACCCTATAACGCCTATTTGAGATAGCAGTCCAAAAACTCTTTTTTGAAATGAAGCATCAGACCAAATATTCAAAAAAATTGCATAGGCTTATGTGTTTTTGTTGAGAGTCATATTTGATACATCAGGCTTTTATGGCTCATATAGTCTGTTATAGTGAGAATATGGAAGGAAAAACAGCTCAGGTTTATTCAGAGACTATTTATATGATGAAATTCTGATGCGTGTACAGCAGATAATTGCATAAAAAGATCTAAATATTAGTCGTAACTCCATATCTCCAATAATATGTAATAGTAAGATGAGATTGAAATGACTTAAACATAATGTGATGCAATCCAATGATGATTGAGAGATGAACAAATAAACCTTCCCTCCAAAGATGCAAAATGTTTTGGAGGCTTTGAAGATCAGCGTAAAGCTTCTGGAAACAAACGTCCTCAAAAGATCCTGATGATCAGATTTGAGACTCGCTGATTTTTCTATAAAACGATTCATGGAGAATCAAGTGAAGCCAAGCGGCTTCAGTCCATTAAGTGTCCATCTGGAAAGACAGTTGAGGTTAAAAGTTTATAAACACCTTGCAAATTCTGCAAAATGTTAATTATTTTATCAAAATAAAAGAAAGATTATACAAAATGCATGTTATTTTTTATTTAGTACTGACCTGAACAAGATATTTCACATAAAAGACATTTACATGTAGTCCACGAGATAAAATAATTGTTGTATTTTTAAAAATACCCCGTTTGAAAGTTTACATACGCTTGATTCAAATACTGTGTTGTTACCTGAATGATCCACAGCTTTTTTGTGTTTAGTGATAGTTGTTCATGAGTCCCTTGTTTGTCCTGAACAGTTAAACTGCTCACAAATTCTGTGGTTTTTCAGCATTTTTGTGTATTTGAACCCTTTCCAACAATGACTGTATGATTTTGAGATCCATTTTTTCACACTGAGGACAACTGAGGGACTCATGTTCAACTATTACAGCAGGTTCAAACACTCACTGCTGCTCCAGAAAGAAAAAAAAACTTTTGAACAGAATGAAGATGTTTACATTTTTCTTATTTTGCCTAAATATCATATATTTTTTCATTTAGTACTGCCCTTCAGAAGCTACAGAAGATACTTGCATGTTTCCCTCAAGACAAAATAAGTTAAATTTACCCTGATATTCAAATTTCAAAAGTTTTCTCCCTCCGGCTCTTAATACATCATTTTTCCTTCTGGAGCATCAGTGAGCGTTTGAACCTTCTGTAATAGTTGCATACGAGTCTCTCATAAAAACATGGATCTCAAAATCTCACAGTCACTGTTGGAAAGGGTTCAAATACACAAAAATAATGAAAAACCAAAGAATTTGCGGGACCTGAAGGATTTTTTTGAAGAACAGCAGGCAGTTTAATTGTTCAGGACAAACAAGGGACTCATGAACAACTATCACTAAACAAAAACACAGCTGTGGATCATTCAGGTAACAACACAGTATTAAGAATCAAGCATATGTCAACTTTTAAACAGGGTCATTTTTATAAATTTAACTATTATTTTCTCTCGTGGACTATATGTAAATGTCTTTTATGTGAAATATCTTATTCAAAAAACATGCATTTTGTATGATGCCTGAAATAATTAACATTTTGCAGATTCCGCAAGGTGTTTGTAAACTTTTGACCTCAGCTGATTTCCTAAAGTTATTCTTACGTTTACTTGATAAAAATCAGTAAAGATTTGACAGCCAAAAGACACATGAAACACGGGCTGAAGGTGGACGTTTATACAACCGAAAGACCTTTCACTTTCTAAAAAGTATGAACCATCAAGTTTTTCAAAGTCTTGATCATGTTAAAAATTTAGAGGCCTTCGAAATTAACGGCGAAATATTGCAGTGCATAATTGACAAGCGGAATTGTCTCCGCCGATGGACAGTGTGACAATAAGGCTGTGTTCGCCATAGCACCTCGCTCTACAGAGTCTGGCCCGAAACACTTTTCATTTCAGTAATTTAAAAATGACAATTGGAAAGATGACAACCAGAGAAAGGAATTATCTATTTGCAAAAGACAGGAGCCCTCAAGGGTGTTTTCTTGTTATGAACTAATGCCATTTCAGCCCTGAAATTACAGAAAATAATAGTCTTTAGGGAGCGAAGAATATGCCGGCGACTACCTCGGTGACAAACATCACAGCGTTTCGCACCTTCTAACGCCCTTGAACTGGATTCTGGGGCACTGGAGATGGCAAATAAGTTTTGCTGACATAATGCCTACAGTATTTCAATTTTGATGTGCCGCCGTTTTAATCAAGGAGAAGCTTTTATAGAAACAAAATCATGTGTCAAGGACACATTTTACCCCAAACAATTATTAGATTTAAATAATTATAAATAATTACATTTCCCAAGTAAACACATTGTGACCTTGGACCACAAAACCAGTCATATGTTGCACGGGTATATTTATAGCATTGTAAGTTTTCTTTTATGCCAAAAATCATTAGGATATTAAGTAAAGATCATGTTCCATGAAGATATTTTGTAAATTTCCTACTGTAAGTATATCAAAACTCAACATTTGAATAGTAATACAAAATTGACTCTTATGAATGGTTTTGTGGTCCAGGGTCACATTTATCGTTTGACTTTGGATTGCTGTAATACTTCAATAATAATACCATAATGTTTGGCCAACAAATTTGCACAAAAGTATTCATATTAATCCCCATGCATTACAAAAAACATACTTTCTTTCCTGAACCTTATTCTGTTCTGAACCTACTTTAGCAAAGAACCATCTCTGACTTAAATAATTCACCACCAAAGAGAATAATTAAAGCCAAATGAAGTCAGACATGCTTGTCAAATGCCACTGATACTATCACGCAAACCGCTACTTTCAATTACTGACAAGTCTTTTTGAAATGTCATTTGAAGCATTTCACTTTGTCATTTATGATGGATGACGGATCCTTACTCTTTCAGAAGCAATCACAGATAAAGCCCATTGACATGTTGTCAACAGGAAGTAACAACATTAAACAATGAGCACTTCAGAATAAGAAATTTATATTCGCAAAATATGCAAATTTCAATGCATTATGCATGAAGCCACGGAAGAAACTGCTGAGATGTCGTTGCATAATCTATTAAAAGTTGCGCTCCAGATATTCAGTCACAAGCAGCTAAATTACTTTTCAACACATCTGCGAGAGCTCGTAAATTCGGGTTTGTAGCGCATATCCATGCCTTAATGTTTCTTAACAATTTCGATACTATATTTTCCACAGGAAATCAATATTTGCGTTTCATGATTCATTGGGAAACGTTGGGAAATGGGCTTTAACGACCGCATTTTCGCTCTCACCGCATTCGTATTTCACAGTAGGGCATCGTTCCCATGTTTTCTGAGCTCAACAGTTTGGCTGAATGTGAAGAGGGGTTATTTAAGGACCTCAAGAACCCAAATTCAACGTCGTTTCGCTGTTTGCAATGGAGATAAATGCACACACTGAATGGAAAAAATATTGAACTTCCTTCCCCTTCCTCTTTCCTTTTATGATTTCACCAGAAGAGCTGGTGTGCAGCCACGTGGTTTTCAAAGCTGACAGCCACTTCACATCCAGCTACTTTAAAACTGTACAAGCAACTCGTGATTCAAAGTAGTTCATCGATGGGCAGCTACTCCCTGAAAACCAATTAAAAGACAACTACATAAAAGCAATTCAGTTGCCAGGGATTTTTACAATATATATGTTTCAGATGATATAATTCAATCAGCGCGCTATTTATCTGGCTCAAAAACGAGGGATTTGAATGAATGAATCTTGATTAGAGTAAAAGCATTAAACTTGGACAGATAAATGTACACTCTTACATACCAATTCACTGTAATAACTTGCCAACACAGAGACCCATATATTTGGTTCCCTTACAGTAGCCGGTTTGGTAGGCAGGTGCCTGTTTTAGACATGACTTTTAGCCGTGTGGTTTTCATCAGAGGCCTCTCTCTGGATGTAAAGGTCAGGAGAGGGGGCAGCCTTGTTATAGTCGCTCCCCGTGAGTCATTACAGCCCCCTAGAATCGCCGGGCAGCTGCTTGCATGTCCAAAATAGCTGTCTGTAGCGTGTCAGTCATAAACCCGAATTCAGTCAATCCACTAGCACGACTGAGACGGAAACTTAAAAAACACTTATGCAACAATACAGCGGTGCGGTGCAATACAGGACCAAAAAGTACTTCCTGTACTTTTCACATTCACTTCAAAACAAACACATCTTCTGGTGAGAAACCCATGTGGGAAGCAGTTTAAGGCATTGTATGCGCACTTCTGACGCAAAAGCTGTTCTGAAAGGTAGGAAGCATAATTATACTGGCATGAATTGGCCAAATTCTATGGTAGCATTGCATATACTCCTACAGGGAACCCGGAATAAAAAATTCCTGATAATTTACTTACGCCCATGTCATCCAAGATGTTCATGTATTTCTAGAAATTAATCCATTCCAGGATTTTCTCCATATAGAGGACTTGCAGTTTCAAAGGGCTCTACACGATCCCAGACGAGGAATAAGAGTCTGACCTAGCAAAATGATTGGTCATTTGCTTTAAAATATAAAAACTGATATATTTTTAAATCACAAATGCTTGTCTTGCACTAGCTTGATGTTTGAAAGGTCATGCATAGGCGGAAGTACAGACCCAGAGTTTACAAAGCGAACGTGCAAAGAATATCAAACGCCTTTTGCAAAAAAAGGTAATACGTTAGACGATTTTGAAGTTGGAGGAGAAAATGAGATGCCGTTTTTCGCCCTACCCTCCCTTTCTGAACCAAAGTACACAGGTGAAGAACAAACCCCACGTGACCTTTCCAATTTGATTACATAATGCATGAGTTTGGGCTGGTGCAAAGGGTTAACGCATACAAGCAACACAAATTATGTAGTCAGATTACTTTTTTTCAAAGTAACTAGTAAAGTAATGCATTTATTTTTAATTTACAGGAAAATATCTGAGTTACTGTTTCAAATAAGTAACGCCAGTTACTTCTTTTTCCAATTTATTGATTGAAAGCTCTCCTGTCCCCATGTTGAGAGAAATCGGGAGTAAGATGTTACTTTAGTGTTACTTTAGGTTTAGAATAAATGTGAAAAAACACATACACACACAAAAAACTGATTCAGTTTTCCTTAAAATTAATAAAATATATGATGCAAACCTGCAATAATTAAATTTGTTAAATAATACAAATATCCTTTATGCATTAAATCCCATTTTTTTAACCAATGTCTTTGCTGCTGACCTTCGATGACCAAATTCAAACATATTAATAAGCAAAAATTACTTTTATTGTTGATGAGTGTTGAACTTTCTGTATTCTACTGTACAGACGTAAATTTACTTTTCCTTCAGCCTGAGGCTTTTGGTGTTTCAGAGCTTTTACACTGCCAAAAATAGAACTTTATATATTAAATAAACAAGCATGCCCTGCCCAGATTTAGAAAGTAATGCAAAAGTAATGTAACGCGTTACTTTCCATAAAAAGTAACTAAGTAGTCTGCGCCAATAGCCTTGTGGGTAGTGTGCCAACATATAGCACTATTGCGCTGCGGGCATCCCAAGTTCGAATCCCGGCTCATGGACCTTTCCCAGTCCCACCCCCTTCTCTCTCTCCCACTTCGCTTCCTGTCCAACTACACTGTTCTATCTCAATAAAGGCATGAAAATGCAAAAAAAAAAAAAAGTAACGTAATGAGTAACTTTTGACTTATTTTTTACTTTTACTTTTATTTTTAATGATAAATTGTAATGCATTACTTTTAAAAGTAACTTCCCCAACACTGGTACAAGACGAGCATTTGTGGTTAAAAAGTATAGAATTGTTTTTTTTTTTTTTTTAATAAATGACCAATCGTTTTGCTATATAAGACTGTTATTCCTCGTCTGAGATTGTGTAGAGCCCTTTTGACCTTCAGCCTGATGACCTCCATGAAATTCCAATATATGGAGAAAAATCCTAGAATGTTTTCCTCAAAAAACTAAATTTTTTTTTGCAACTGAAGACTGAAAGACATAAACATCTTGGCATTGAGGGTAAATTATCAGGAAATTATTATTCTGGAAGTGAACTGATCCTTCAAGACTTGTATGACTTAAAGTTCCCCCTGCAGTGAAAATCTAGTTTTTTATGTTGTTTATTTGTCTATGTGGTATTTTAATATGCTTTTAGAAAAACATGTGCCAAACCATTAATCAACACCATTGCTGAGTATGTTCTCCTTAAAACTGTAGTTTCCCAAAGGCTGTTCCAGAAACATGGTTTGACAGCCCTTTTTTTGTCACGTCAAGTGATAGATTCCTATCATTAGCATGCACAAAACCAAAAATTAAACAGAGCAAAACTGCTAGCCGCTAACCACTTGAATAATAACCTGCAGCAACAGTGTAAAAGTAGCCTGGAGTCACACCCACCTTTCCCACATTGGCACCTAAACTTTACATGCATATGCTCGCGGGCACGATTTGGAATCACAAACTAGGCTGCATTGGAGTCTTCAAGACATTTTGAGGACACAACATTGTCAAAAAAATAACTTTAACAAATGTTACAGTATCTACTGTAGTTGTCCACAAGTAAAAACATAGTTTTATCAGTCATTATCCGTGTATCGCCATTACATCACGTTTACTACAGTTAAGTTAGTGGATCAGGAGGCTCTGGCTGGGTGCGTATTGTAAATGAAGCAAGGGGGGTAGAGTTACATTCGAGCTGTTTTAAGGCATGAGAACATTTTTGCAAGAAAAAAACAATTAAATATGTCATTCTGATGATCAAAGAAGTGTTTTAAGGGATACAATTTTTGACTACAGGGAGACTTTAATATAACGTAAATTATGTCTATTACTGAAACCCATGAAAGATTTATGTTTTTATTAAAAAAACTCAAGGTTTTATACATTTTTTGGACTATGGGGTGTGCCATTATTTCGATTATGTCAAATGGTTTCATGTGAGAAGCTATTAGCAACACCTCTTGCAGAATAAGCAACTTGGAAAATAAAATACTGATACAATGACCACATTGTGTGACTTTTCGTTGTCATTTTTAGTCGAAGGGCAACAAGACCAGCAATGCAAGTCTTCACTGGTTTTCCTAGCAATAAGAATGAGAAGATGCCTGTGGACGAATAAAACCTCCTAAAGACCTGCGTCTTTATTCTCTCCACTTTAGCCCTAGAAAGAGCTTACAGGTGGCGATGGATATAAGCGTAGGCTTAAACCAAATGCTGTACGATTGATTTTTCCCCACAAGGAGTCTTAACGCCCTCAGATGTCAAGGGAAATTCAGGCTGAGAAGCTCCTTCAGTGGCCGCGGGGTCATGACAAGCATCGACATGTGTACATCCTTCCAGGATGGCATCTAGCATTTCTTGTCTATGCCGTTTGTAAGCTCTTTCAGTATCTATGGTCTACTATAAGCCTCAAAGACATCAGTGCTAAAGTGGAAAGAACAAAAATGCGGGTCTTTAGGACGTTTTATAAAATAACAACATTTAGTGCCAGTAGTTTACGGCTTGCAACCATTTGACATCATCGAAATAATGGCACCCCCCATAGTCCAAAATATGTATAAAACGATGTGGATTTTCTAAATAACGTAATTCATGGGTTTTCTACTACATGTTTTAGTAAGAGACATCATTTGCATTATATTAAACCATACAAGTCTTAATACCCATGGTTCCCTTTAAAAATAAAGGTTCTTTCAGTGGTTCCATGAACAACCTTCAACATTAATGGAAACGTTCCAGTCCACAAAAGGTTCTTTGGAGAACCTAAAATAGATCTTCTACACCATTGCTGTAAAAACCTCCTTTTTTAAACTTTATTTTGAAGAGTGTGGGACATTCCAAATTGATCATTTATGAGGTTCATTTCAGTTGGGACGTCGACAGCAAGGCAGCCCAATTGGTTTTGGAACCGAGCCCAAGTTTGGATTTTTAATAACTCACTGGTCTTAAGGTTGACTCACTATGAGGTGTGAATATAAATTGATGATGCCGTCCGTGACTAACATAGCGGATATTTGCAGTAAATTGCACTGAAAAATTCATGACCATAGAGCAGTTGAACGCTGGATCCACAGAGGATGCGAGCTTCATGCGTCTGGTGGGCCGCTCTTATCTGAGATCTGTCGCCGGGGCAGCAAGTCATTCGCTTATTATTCATCTGATTGCAATAACACTGTCTTCAGCTTCTTGTGGGTTTTGTGAACAACTCATTTGTTTCAGACAAAGGGAAATTTGCAATGCATCATCTGAGGCGCCAAGCAAAAACTTGGTTTTGCGTGTGTTTTTGTGAGTGTTAAAAGAACTGGAATATTTGAAGTACATAAAACATTTCCAACAGATAGCAGACACTAATTATTGCAATTACAAGTTTTGCTTAGTGTCTCAGATGATGTACTGCAAATTTTGACTTGTTTTCTTTGATACAAATGACTTGTTCTGCTGTTTTGTGTTCATCTGCATCTCCCATTTGCTCTTTTTACTATCTTTGACTATCACTCTATAGAGACTAATACAATCATATACAACAATTCCTCAAATATTTATTACAATATATACTGATAAAATAAACGTTGATTTCAATGGTATGAGATGACTGGATGCTTTCAACTGATTTCCTATTGAACTGTCAGTAACTGAACTGCAGTGCTCAAACTATTTCAAATATAGTGAATTAAGCTACAAAGTCCATCATAATGCACAATGTTTCCAACTAACATGTATTTTGAGCTGCAGCTCGTAGTGTTTCACTAGTTAGCAGTAAACCGGTTACCTCACCTCAGTATGTTCGTAGATTTGTGTTGAACGTTGTCTTTGGAATGGAAAATGGATACTTTATTTGTAAACATTATACTTTTTTCACTTATTTCAGCTAAAGTCATAAAACTAGCGAGCTAAGTCAGTAGTGGTACTGACAATGTCGTTTAAACATGGCTGAAGACACTAAAATTGGAGGAACAGACAAATCGAGTCAATTGAGTGAGTCGTTTACACTGTAAAAAATAAAAAACACAATTTGTTATGTCATCTTAAAATAATTTGTTACCTTGCTGCCTTAAAATTTTAAGTTCAGTTAACTGAAATAAGTTTAGTCAACTTGAAATGTTAAGTTGTACTAAGTAACAATTTAGATATTTGTGTTTGCTAAACTTAACAGATGGGTAAGTAACCCAGCTGCCTTAAAATTTTAAGTTGATTCAACTCAAATATCTAAGCTGTCACTTAGTATAATTTAACATTTCAAGTTGAATAATTTTAAGGCAGTCAGGTTACAAATTATTTTAAGTTGACTCAACAAATTGTTTTTTACAGTGTACGCTGGAACCGCTCCGATTAATTCAAACTCGCGACTTTGATCATTCAGCTCAAGCGATTCACTAGCAAAAAACAGATCAAAAGAGCCGTTCATTTTCGAACATTATCATTTTTAATGATTTTAAAAAGCATGTATAGATGAAACCTATGAGTTTTTCAAAACTCAGAATTAGTTAAAAATTATTCACTGTTTTTATCATGAATCATTTGATTCAGATCAGGATTTCAGGGCGGGTTTGTGAATCATTTGATTTAGAACGAGACTTCGGAGTGAGTTATAGAATCATTTGATTTGATTTAGATTGGAACTTCCCGTATTGCAAATCATTTAATTTAGATTGGAACTCTGTGAATCTTTTGACTCAGATTGGAACTTTGGAGGGGGTTTGCAAATAATTTCACGAACTCTGCATGTCATGAATAATTTGATTCAGATTGGGACTTCAAAGCGTGTATTTTTCAAAGCGTGTAATTTGATTCAGATCGTGACTATGGTGTGCGGATCGTAACTTCCAAACTATAACGATTCGCGATTTGCACTACAAAGTCACGATCTGAAATGATGCGTGGTTGTGAATCATTTGATTTAGATCAGAACTTCGGAGTAGGTTTCATGAATCATTTGATTCAGATTGATTCAGATGGAAAGAATACACAAATACAAATCCCTCAAGAAAATTAACCATGGTTTCATTATATTAAGTAAAAGTGTAGTAACCAGTTTTTTTTTTTTTTTTTTTTTTTTTTTTTTTAAATCACAGTTTTACTACAGATATCATGTATCAAAGGATGGGTATAGTGATACAGTTTTGACTGCTTTAGGATTAGCAGAACTTTGGATAGTTTCCATGTACTTGTTTGGGCCAACTTGAAATTAGAAGAGAGATTTAGAGGCAGATTTTGTTTTGATCAAACAAATAAATGTCTATTTTCTGCTATCACCAATGCCAAAACCAAACCTACACCCTTGCCTGGCATATCCTTATTCACTTACAAGTTTTGCAAAGCAGTAACCAGTACAGTAACATTTCTCCACTGGAAAAACATAATGCAGGTTTGGACTGACATTTACTTTTAGTAGACTAACTGGATGTTGATACTTACAGCTCGGGTAACGGACAGGAAGCGATCGTAGCTGATTAAGACGATATTGAAGACGGAAGCCGTGCACAATAAGTAGTCCATCACAAGCCACAGCTTGCAGAGTCCACGGCCCAGCATCCACCTGCCTGTCAAGATATAGGGCATGTAGACCGGGATGCAAAAAGCCCCTGGAAAAAGACACATTGCATATTACTGTATTATACAGACATTGGCTGGTTATATTAAGGCTTGTATCAATGGTCACACGCTTCTCCTGGTCAGGATGTAATAGGCCCTTCAGAGCACAAAAATCAATGGATCATGTCACTACAGAGTCGCCTCACAATGTGACCGATAAACCTGAGCCATTATCAAAAAGCCATCAAGCTGCAAAGGGAATGGTGACTGCTTTCTGAGCTCTCTACCTCTTTTCTGTACCTAGAAGCATCAAGAGAAAAGGCATACAAAACAGCAATCTCATCACTGCCTAGTCTTTGAAGGACGCTGAGATTTCACACCTATCATACTGTCAAATACACAGCCACGGCTCTATTATTTAGAGCTTTTTGAGCTGGTTGGCATTTGAGACGAAAAAGCAGCGCTCCATTGGGCTCTTTATCTAAACTACGTGGGCACGTTTTCGGGTAGAGCGGCACCTCCTCTCTCTCGAACCAAGTTGTTTTATTTTTTTCAAAGAACTTCCACTGTGAAAGCCACGAGCAGTGCGTCGGCCAAGCACTAATGCCTATGAGCTGCAAATAAACACTCAAGCAGGCAGAGAGGGTTCGGTGAATAGACAGAGAGGCCGCGCAGATCTTGAAATGAACCGCAGATAGGATCTCGTCTCTTAATGCACTCTTAATCCAAGCCAATAATTTATGGTGCCAGCGCACCACAGAGCAGCAGAGAACTAAAGGTCTCTGTCTCAGTGCTGCAGATGGATGGGTGTAATCATTCATTTTTCTACCGCAGGACCTAAGAAAGCATGCCAAGAACATGGTCTTAACATAAATGACAAATTTGAGTCTTATATAGCGGATGAAGCAACGACAATGTAAATTTATTTAATGCAGTATTGAAAAGTGTTGGAGCTTTACAACCTCGATCCCCATTCACTTTTAATTTCAGGAAATTATAAAAATGTATGGCTCGTTGGTAGGGATCGACCAATATGTGTTTTTTAGGGCCGATGCAGATAGCGATCAAGTTGGGACATTTGGATCTGATTAACTTTAGAACAACCATTGTGTTTTTCAGGACTGATTAGTACAGATAAAGTAGACCGATAACCAATACTTTGAACCAATTTATATATCTGGTTTAAAAATGAAAATTAATGTCAAAATTAAGATTTACAAGGGCTCTGCAAAAAAAAAAAAAAAAAAACAACTTTAAATGCTTTTAAATTATATTATCTGCATGAATTAAATTACGAATAAATCGGTTTTGAAAATGACCGATACTGATAACCAAAAAAATGCCTAACATTGGCCAGGCCGATAATAGGTTGACCCCCACTCATTGGGATATTTGGATCTGATTAACTTTAGAACAACTATTGTGTTTTTCAGGACCAATGCTGATACCAATTATCACAGAGCAGTAGGCCGATAACCGATAATTTGATCCGATATATATGTCTATTGTAAAAACTCTTAATTTAAAATGCTTTTAAATTATTTTATTGTCATAAATTAAACACAGATAAAATCGGTTTTGAAAATGACCGATACCGATAACCATAAAATGCTTAATACTGGTGCTGATAATCGGCTAGGCCGATAATTGGTCGACCCCTACCGACCCCTACATAACTTTAGAACAACCATTGTGTTTTTTCAGGGCCGATGCCGATACCAATTATTACAGATCAAGTAGAACGATAACTGATATTTAAATAAAATTGAATAAAAAGAATGTCAAAATTTAGAATAACAAGGGCTCTGACAAAAACTCTTCTTTAAATGCTTTTGAATTATTTTATCGGCATAGAAGTAAAATCCGTTTTAAAAATGACTGATACCGATAACCATAAAAATGCTTAATATTAGCACTGATAATCAGCCAGGCCAATAATTGGTCGATTCCTACTCATTGGGATATTTGGATCTGATTAACTTTAGAACAACCATTGTGTTTTTCAGGACCGATACGATTATTACAGATCAAGTAGACTGATAACCGATATTTTGAACCGATATATATGTCTCATATAAAAATTAAGAATAACAAGGTCTCTGACAAAGACTCCTTTTGTAAATGCTTTATAATTATTTTATTGCCATAAAACAAATGCCGATAAAATCTGTTTAGAAAATGGGCGATACCGATAACCATAAAAATGCTTAATATCGGCGCCAGTAATCAGCCTGACCATTAATTGGTCAACCATTGTTTTTTCAGGACTGATGGCGATAAAGATCATTACAGATCAAGTAGAGCGATAATTGATATTTTGAACCGATATTGTCCGGTGTAAAAATCAAAGTCAAAATTAAGAATAACAAAGGCTCTGATAAAAACTCCTCTTTAAATGCTTTAAAATTATTTTATCAGCGTAAATGTGGATAAAATCGGTTTTGAAAATCACCAATACCGATAACAATAAAAATGCTTAATATTGGAGCCAATAATGGATCGACCCCTACTCATTGGGACATTTAAAAATTAAATTATTTAAATTACATTTTTTTATTATTTTATGGCCATAAAACAAATGACGATAAAAACGATTTCGTAAATGACCAACACCGATAACCATAAAGATGCTTAATAATGGCGCCGATAATCGGCCGTCCCCGACTCATTGGGACATTTGGATCTTGTTACCTTTAGGATAACCATTGTGGGGTTTTCATTGCCCCATATAATGGTAATATAATAGACAAAATACAATTTAATGACAGCAAATAAGACTTATTTATCTACTCAAAATTTTGAAAATTAGACCAATGCACTTAATGTCAAAACTGATAAATAAGTAATTTAGAACAGAACCGGCATGCATGACCATTTCTGTGGATTTGAGAGGTTTGACCTACTGGTTTTGTAATCAACTTTTTTTGGTGTTGTTTTTTTTTGGGGGGGGGGGGAGTGTTTTAAATTACTCTTCTGGTTTTGGAGATAACGATGAGGTCAAAGCAGACAAAACCACAGAAATGATTAATCATTCCCACCGAATCCATTTCCTGCAAAGCGAATAATATAATAGTGACCGCGAGCCATCCATAATCAAGATTACAAACAGACATAAGCTCTGATATTTGTGTTCAACAGCTGACAGCATGCCACACTAATGAATTTGTGACTTCCCAATATATTAGCCATTGTTGACCATTTTGAGATGATCAACACTGAATGATAACTTGGTTTTATATGGGTGTTCTTTTTGTACATTTTGTGCAATTCTTGTGCAAAATCAAATATTTAGTTTTAAAAATGCTGTGCATTTTTGCTGCTATTAAACCTGCATTATGTCCACACCAGCCACGCTGCACGCCAGATATATCAGGATTGGCGTCGATCACTCTGTTGCATATCCAGTACATCTGTTTGATCGATCTGGCGTTACTCATCAGCAACACTTGCGTGTTTTATCGAGTAACCCATAGCGTAATCTATGAAACTTTTCCTGGGTGCATATCAGAGCCAATATTCCCACAGATCTCATTTTCTAGGATTCACAGAACGCTTTGATCCTGTA
Source organism: Labeo rohita (assembly GCF_022985175.1). NCBI lineage: Eukaryota > Metazoa > Chordata > Actinopteri > Cypriniformes > Cyprinidae > Labeo > Labeo rohita. Next base: position 58,705,038 of record NC_066890.1, on the reverse strand, counting down.
GAACAAAGGGGTTCCCGTTGCTCGATGACACGCAGATCATTTTTTAAGTGATGTAATATTTCATATTCACATGCACTACTGCAAAGCAAAAAACAAGTGCCTAAAAAGCAGTTTGAGCTGAAGTGAAATGAAACGCACGTTTATACATACCGACAAGGAAGTCCGATATAGCCAAATTAAGGAAGAAGTAATTGCATTGATTTCTGAGGCTCTTGTCCACGACGAACGCGAGAATAACCAGCGCGTTCCCGACCACCACCACGACCACCAGAGTTATCATGAGGATCGCCAGGATAACCATCGTGTACCCGGGGAACGGAGCCCCATCCGAGCTCACGGTCGTGCTGTTGGAGCTAGACGAATTGAAGCAGGTCACCATTGTCAGATCGAGGACATTTGGAGAACCAGCAACAGGTCTGAAGTCATCATGTGAACCTTTTCCCGCTGACGACGATGACAGGAGAATTTTCATCCCTTTAGGTTTGCGTTAACTTCAGCGCGCCGCGGAATAACCATCCAATTGGAGTCTCCAAACGCCCGAGGAGTGCGCGCATCTTTGAAGCGTCCAGTGCAATACCTGAAACACATGACGTGGAAATGACTCCGTCCTGAGGGGAACTCCGAGTCCTTGCACCGAGACTGAGCGCAGAGTTTGTGTTTCCACGACTTTCCAACAGAATAGCGCGCTCCCGTCAGGCGCGCACGTCAACTGTTGCGCACTCGCGCCTCCCGTTGGATAGCGCGTGTTCTCGGACCGATACGAGATGTACGCGGCTCACTTTACAACTTAGCTTTTCCTAATAATACAAAGAATTTTATTTTTATACAATCATACGGTATATACGGTGTGATTCTGTATATGTTCTGTTTAAATAGTTGTTTTAAATATTTGAATGACCCATGCATTGACAAATAACTATTTCATTTTGTTTTCATATCTCGTTTTAACAATGTTTAGACAGAGAAAATAACAAAGACACTCATTATTAATGTTTACAGTAACACTGATAATTCAGTATTTTTCAAGCTCTCCCAAAGAGTTAAAAACATCCCTGCTGAAGTACCATTACAAACATTTCAACCATTAAAAAATGGTTTTCTGTGGTAGGACTTAGTGGTTTAAAAAGTGACCAATTACCAGTCAAAAGCCACAGAGTTCATTACAGTGTCCATTAAGTCCAATACAAGTTCCATTATAACTAGTAAAACCATTATAAAATGGGGTCTAATGTCATTTGAACATCAGAAGTCTTCAGCATATCGTATTTTGTGTTCTGTAGATGAAAGAAATTCACTCCTGACTTCTAAAATGTGACCCTGGAGCACAAAACCAGTCTTAAGTAGTACGGGTATATTTGTAGCAATAGCCAAAAATACATTGTATGGGTCAAAATGATCGATTTTCATGCCAAAAATCATTAGGTTTTTAAGTAAAGATCATGTTCCATGAAGATATTTTGTAAATTTCCTACCGTAAATATATCAAAACTTACTTTTTGATTAATAATATGCATTGCTAAGAACCTCATTTGGACAACTTTAAAGGCGATTTTCTCAATATTTAGATTTGCACCTTCAGATTCCAGATTTTCAAATAGTTGCATCTCGGCCAGATATTGTCATATCCTAACAAACCATACATCAATGGAAAGCTTATTTATTCAGCTTATAGATGATGTATAAATCTCAATTTCATTTTATGACTGGTTTTGTGGTCCAGGGTCACAAATAAGCCTGCCATTGATGTATGGTTTGTTAGGATGAACAATATTTGGCTGAGATACAACTTTTTGAAAAATCTGGAATCTGAGGGTGTAAAAAATTCAAAATATTGAGAAAATCACCTTTAAAGTTGTCCAAATGAAGTTCTTAGCAATGCATATTACTAATCAAAAATTAAGTTTTGATATATTTACGGTAGGAAATGTACAAAATATCTTAATGGAACATGATCTTTACTTAAAATCCTAATGATTTTTGGCATAAAAGAAAAATCGATAATTTTTACTCTAACAATGTATTTTTGGCTATTGCCACAAATATACCCTTATATGTCACCCTGGACCACAAAACCAGTCTTAAGTCACTGGGGTATATTTGTAGCAATAGCCAACAATACATTGTATGGGTCAAAATTATTGATTTTTCTTTTATGCCAAAAATCATTAGGAAATTAAATAAAGTTCATGTTCCATTAAGATATTTTGTAAATATATCAAAACTTAATTTTTGATTAGTAATATGCATTGCTAAGAACTTAATTTGGACAACTTTAAATGTGATTTTCTCAATATTTAGATTTTTTTGCACCCTCAGATTCCAGACTTTCAAATAGTTGTATCTCGGTTAAATATTGTCCTGTCCTAACAAACCATATATCAATGACACTTATGACTGGTTTTGTGGTCCAGGGTCACATATATGAATGACCCATGCATTGAGAAATAACAAATTAATTTATTTTTGTTATCTCGTTTTAATAATGTTTAGACATTTTTAATTGAGAAAGTAACAAAGACACTATTATTGTTTACAGTAACACCGATAATTCAGTATTTTTCAAGTTCACCCCAAAAATGAATAACAATAGAAACCATCACGGAAATTCTAATGGTTTCCACTACAAATAACATCAACTTTTAACCACTAAAACCATTAAAAATGGTTTTCTGTAGTGTGTTTTGAGACAAATTCCATTAGGATTTAGTGTTTTTGACAAGCCACCAATATAAGGTGACTAGTTACCAGTAGAGACCCACAGGGTCCATTACAGTTTCCATTAAAAGTCCCATTATAGCCAGTAAAACCATTATAAAATGGGGGTCTAATGTCATTTGAACCCCAAAACTCTTTAACATATCGTATTTTGTGTTCTGTAGATGAAAGTAATATGGTTTGTTAGGATGGACAATATTTGGCTGAGATAAAATTCTTGTAAATCTGGAATCTGAGGGTGCAAAAATTCCAAATATTGAGAAAATTGCCTTTAAAGTTGTCCAAATGAAGTTCTTAACTATGGATATTACCAATCACAAATTAACTTTTAATATATTTACGGTAGGACATTTACAAAATGTCTTAATGGAACATAATCTTTAATTAACATCCTAATGATTTTTGTCATTTTTGTAAAAAAAATCGATCATTTTGACCCAGACAGTGTATCATTGGCTACTTACAACTGGTTTTGTGGTCCAGGCTCACAAATATCTAGTTTTTGTGTTAAGCTAAAATCCTATGAGTAAATTCCCATTCCCGTTCTTTAGTCGGCTTAGAATGATGACAGAAATTCCAACAGGAATCCTGTTCCTATTTTTGTCTAGTGTATTAGTGCTCTAGTACTGCTCAGTGATTTCAGCACCATGGACAGCAACCACTGCCATCCACTCAAGGCAGGTTATTTTCTTCAAAGCATTCCTTCCCTTCCCCAGTGGCTGTGGCTCAACTACATACATTACATAGTAAGTCTCCTTGGAAAAAAGAGAGAGACAGTAAATTCAAGCAATGAAAATGCCTCAATCAGCCCGAGCACATGACGTTAAAGGCATGACAAACAAACATGCTAATTGCACTTTTAGGTTTTTAAATTGCACACCACGTACAGTACGCCTCCTCTTCCTAAAGTCTGTGGTTCTCTAGGTTTAAAAAAAAAATCTTAATTACACTCGCTGTCAGAGATGTGGTCTTCTCTTCCCGTGTGAGTCATTTCCCTACTGACACAAAAGACCAACTTTAGCCCTGCGTGCACTTTCTCAGCTGCGCACCAGAGCAAGACGATAGCAGACACTTTGCCCCTGCGTTTCACACACACGTGCATGACATTGATACTGAAATAATGGTGCATCTGTGAAATTCAATTTAGCGGCACTGCATGGTGCAGCTCCTTTAACTTCCATTAGTTCCAGCAGTGGTGCAGTTAAATTCTGTCCAAAACCCTTTTAAATATGTCACTCTACTTTAATTATGAAGTGATAATTAACCCCAGGGCTCTTAACCCGGGATTTCTTGTCTTGGCCCCCGTAGTGATAGCAATCACTTCCAAAGAGGGTCACTTGAGAGGCTGGGGAACGATTCCATTAGCATAAGTGTATACAAATGCTATAAAGGCACAGTGAAACATCTTGTTCCCAGACTTGTGTTCTATCCCACACCTTGTGGCATTGACAGGGTTAAAGCCTTCATAGTCTTCTTTCAGGTTGCCACATTTCATGTTGCTAATGAGTGGGGATTTCAAACATTAAAGCATTTGGACTAAAAACATAGAGGCAGGTGTCAGAAGAAGATAACGTGGGAAAAAAAAGCCTAAGTGCCTTTTCAGCAGCGAAGTTCTTTGTTGTATTATTCTTGCAGCGGAAGCAGAATTCCACATCTTCCAAAGGCCCAAAGCGAGAGCTACGACTCATTTCGACAGGGATCTGCTCTATCACCTTCTAAAGAAGTAGGAGAGACTCTTACGAAACAAGCTTTCGTCTGCACCCTTCTGATGTTTGATCTCCTGAGATGAAGAGGCCTGACCCTTATTTGAACAAACAACAACGGCCATCTCCCAAAGCCACTTGAGACGATAAAACAACATGAATTACCATTCTGCTCTGGTCTTCTTGCTCCTCAAGGCCTCAACGGAGGACCGCTAATGTGCTGATTTGATTTCTCCCACGATTAATATTATTCATTGATACTGTTGTCAGCCTGGATACAAAAGGGAAGGGTTTCTTATCCACCATGCAAATTAGCCACTTCCATGCAATGCTAATGGCTCTCTCTTGGTGTCTATGTTTGGAGGGATATTATCTGGTCAAGTCGAGTTGCGAAGTTCAATATTGCATTTACTCTCAGTGGGTTGCATCAAATGGACGATTAGCACGTCGGAGAAATGGCTTAGGCTATTTGAAATGTGCCTACACAAAGCATAGCATGGTTTGCTTGAGATGGTATTAGCAATAACGTGATAGAGTTGTCCTTTGGGCAAACTCTTCTTGCTGTGGAGGCGTGAAAGGCATTGGTTAGTTGGAGCATTGAGTCCTTGAGAAAGTTTTGTCCAGTCAAATCAATAATTAATGTACTGTCAAGCTATCTGTACCACAGATTAACTTGATTTCTTGGCGGAAATTAATCTTTGCTTGTCACAACTTTTCCAAGAACTGTTTGGCCATCAAAATGGCAATTTGCATGTCACAAATTTGGCCTTGATGATTTAAAAAGTGCCAATGCACAACATGAAATTGTCAATGTATTGTGGAGATATTTATATCGAAATATTGTGCAGTTCCTCACAAGATGTCGTCTATACTAAAGTAAAAATGAGACGCCTGAGCAAGTTTGTTGTTCAGATTTCTTTGGACAAATGGAAAGTTAGCAAAAAGTATCAATGCACAACAAGACGTTTTCTTATGTACTGTCCAGTTATTTGCAGAGAAGCTTTATTATTCACTAGATACTGCATGAGTTGAGGAAACAGTTTTTACATTTGCCAATGGTTTTGTAAACCAAATAAAAAACGTCCAATACCCAGGGGAAAGATGAGGCACCAAAACAGGCCCTGAGCGAGGTTTTTGCAGTCAAATCAATAATTAGCATGTTGGAGACACGGTTTACGCTGGCAAAACACAGCATTGCATGGTCAAGCGTACCATCCAAAGATTCTGTACCAAAGATTAACTTGATTCCTTGGCGGAAATGAATCATTGCATGTCACAACTTTTCTCAAAGAACTGTTTGGCCATCAAATTGGCAATCACAAATTTGGCCTTGACGATTTAAAAAGTGCCAATGCACAGCTTGAAACTGTCAATGTATTGTGGAGATATTTCTATCGAAATACAGTGCAATTCCTCACCAGATGTTGCCTACACTAAAGTAAAAATGAGACGCCTGAGCAAGTTTGTTCAGATTTCTTTGGACAAATGGAAAGTTAGCAAAAAGTATCAATGCACAACAAGACTTTTTCTTATGTACTATCCAGTAATTTGTAAAGAAGCTTTATTCTTCGCCAGAAATTGTATTAGTTATGAGTCACTCTTTAGGGAAACAGTTTTCACATTTGCCAATGGATTGACAACCAAACAAAAGACGTCCATTGCCTAGAGCACAGATGAGGCACCAAACAGGCCTTGAGCGAGGTTTGTCCAGTCAAATCAATGGTTAGCATGTTGGGGATACGGTTTACGATGGCGAAACACAGCACTGCATGGTCAAGCATCCCGTTCAACTATCTGTACCAAATTCAAACCTGATTTTTTGGGGGGAAATTAATCTATGCACATCACAACTTTTCTCCAAGATCTGCTTGGCCATCAAAATGGCAATTTGCATGTCACAAATTTGGCTTCGGCAATTTAAAAAGTGCCAGTGCACAGCATGATATCATCTGATGTATTGTAGATTTGTTTCTATCGAAATACTGCGCAATTCCTCACCAGATGTCGTCTACACTAAAGTAAAAATGAGATGCCCAAGCAAGTTTGTTCAAATTTCTTTGGACAAATGGGGAGTTAGCAAAAAGTATCAATGCACCACACAACCTTTTCTTATGTACTGTCCAGTTACTTGTAAATAAGCTTAATTCCTTGCCAGAAACTGTATTAACCATGAGTTGTTGCCACATTTGCCAATGGTTTTGTCAACCAAATAAAAGACGTCCATTACCTAGAGCAAAGATGAGGCACCAAACAAGTTACAAGGCCCTAAGTGAGGGTTTGTCCAGTCAAATTAATAATTAGCATGTTGGAGATATGGTTTAGGCTGGCGAAACACAGCATTGCATGGTCAAGCATACTGTCCAGGTATCTTTACCAAAGAACTCGATTTCTTGGCGGAAATGAATCTTTGCATGTCACAACTTTTCTCCAAGAACTGCTTGGCCATCAAATTTACATGTCACAGATTTGGCTTCCACAATTTAAAAAGTGCCAATGATATTGTCTGATGTATTGTGGGCTTATTTCTATCCAAACATAGCGCAATTCCTCACCAGATGTCGTCTACACTCAAGTAAAAATGAGACGCCTGAGCAAGTTTGTTCAGATTTCTTCAGACAAATGTAAAGTTAGCACAGCAAGACGTTCTCTTATGTACTGTCCAGTTACTCGTAGAGAAGCTTTATTCCTCACCAGAAACAGCAGAAGTCGTTCTCTAGGGAAACAGTTTTCACATTTGCCAATGCTTTTGTAAACCAAATAAAAGACGTCCAATACCCAGGACAAAGATGAAGCGCCAAACAGGCCCTGAGCAAGGTTTGTCCAGTCAAATCAATGATTGGCTTGCTGGAGATATGGCTTGGGCTGCCGAAACACAGCACTGCAATTATGTGAGCCAAGATTAGCTAGATTCATCTTTAGAAATCGAAGGTGCAAATATCCTTACACACCATAACAAATCTTTTCTCCAAGAAATGTTTGGATACACGTTTTTGTCATACTAAAAATTGGCATAGTATTGTCTGGTGTACAAGATATTTCTATACAAATATAGCGCAATTCCTCGCCAGATTTCGTTTACACTAACGTGATCCTGTGACCTGAAGTAAATGAGATGCCTGAGCAAGTTGTGTCCAAATTTCTATGGACAAATGCACAGTTAGCAAGTTGGGACAAGTAGCAAGACGTTTTCTAATGTACAGTCCAGTTATTTGCAGAGCTTTACTATTCACCAGGAACTGCAGGAGTTGTTCATTGGGGAAACAGTTTTCACATTTGCCAATGCTTTTTAAACCAAATAAAAGACAACTGTTACCCAGGGCAAATATGAGGCGCTAAACAGTCCCTGAGCGAGGTTTGTCCAGTCAAATTAATGATTGGCTTGCGAGAGATATGGCTTGGCCTGCTGAAACACAACATTGCAATTATGTGAGCCAAAGATTAGCTTGATTCCTCTTCAGAAATCGAAGGCACAGTTATCTTTGCACATCATAACAAATCTTTTCTCCAGCAACTCTAATTGGCAATTAGCTTAGTCACAGATCTGTTTTCATCACTTTAAAAATTGGCATTGTATTGTCTGATGTAGGAGGTATTTCTGCTAATGTAAGATTCTGGCCCATCTAAGAGATATGTTCGTTATGGTTCAGATTCTTGTTCAGACTGATGTGCGGTCAATTAGCATGTTGAAAAAACAGCAAAGAAGCTTGGTTCCTTGCTTTGTCCTTTGGGAACACAGTTTTCACATTTGCTGCCGTGATTCTGTAGACCAAATAAAATGCGTCAGGGCAAAGATGAGGTGCCAAACAGGGCCTGAGCGAGTTTTGCATGCAAGGCAGATTTATCCTTATACACAGAAACATGTCACAGCAAAAGACCACCAAAGCATTTAGCAATGCCCCTTGAGTCGAAGCAAGCAATTGAATCTGAAAGGGTAGGTGCTGACAGTCAAAAGGTGCGTTAATATTCATTGAAAGAAAATAGAGTGGGAACACAAGGAGAGAGAGGCAGGCATGAAAGAATAGGCCAGAGAAAAGGGAATAGATGCATGCAGGGAGGATGAAAGTGAGAAGACTACGACTAGTGCTGCAGAGAGGAAAGAGGCCAGAATGTCAAAGACCCAGAGGTATTTAAGAAGGAAGACAGCAACGATATGTGTGTGCGCCTTCGAGAAAGGCGAGACGTCAAAAAGCACTTGAGTACCTTTTCTGGATGACTCATTCCCACAGAAGAATTCACCTGTTGCGAACCATTCGGAGCTCCACAGGTTGAGCGACGACTTGAAATCATTCAGGGACACTAGTAGGCAAACCAACTCGTTGCTTTCCGAGACACGCCACCAAACCGTTGCGCAACTTGGTATTCAGATGCTTCTCCCATGACCTAGCATCTGCTTATTAGAATGTCGTGCGCCAAAACGATCAAGCTATTCTCACGTGAGCTCATTAAGGGCAATTAGCATGCAAGTCGTAGTGCTGCAAACTCACCAGGTGGCGATGGACTTTGGCCCTGTGAAGTTTGATTGCAGTGCGATACTCAAAAGGTTAAATATGAGCGAAAACGCAATATTGGAGAGCGACTCTCTGAGGGACTAAATGATGGACGCTTGACAATCAAACATTGGAATGACATGTCTGATATTTGCTGTAAAAATCTCCTCTTGGTGTGACGCTCCTGGAAAAGCTCAAATTGCTTTTGGCAGCCTTTATCAAATTACATTATTAGAGCATCATTAAACCGGAAAAAAGGATCAAAGGTCGCTGATGAATGTCAGGGGTATTTATTACCTGTTTCGCACTCGTTTGTCCTTGTGACTTTGGGCGAGCCTCGAACCTTCATTTGCAAATCAATTTGTAATTCATAAAAATCTTTATTCATAAGACAAAGCACTTGGGTGACATAATGCGTAGCAACAGACCATTAAACCCAATTGCATACACAAGCCATTTTTGGTATGACTTTCAAGTTGTTTAACCCTCATTACAACAGCATTTTCAGTTTATTTCATTTGTCTGAATCCTTCAGCATTCGTAGTTGCCAGTCTGCCTTCATTCCAGTTCTTGCCTGTTCCAGGAAGGTTTTTCATTTCACCTTCTTGCCCTTAGGTCTTTTGTTCTTGCCTCCAGCTTTGGCTGCTTCCTCCTGAATTGTAAGAATCAAAAAGAAAACATAAAAGACAAGTGATAAGAAGATCTTCCAGCTGGAAGAAAGAGAAATCTATAATAACTTCAAAAACATCTGTTCCAACATTAAATTACAGTATAATACTACAGCTAATTAAAACTGCTAGGCTGTGCTGTCAATAACGACCTCAGCTTTGCGGTCGCAGACGAAAATATAAAATTTGAGATCAAGGGAAAAAAAAAACATAAATGATTTACTAACCCTCAAGCCATTCTAGGTGTATATGACTTTCATCTTTTAGATGAATGCAATTGGAGTTATATTAAAAAAAAAAAAATCCTGGCTCTTCCAAGCTTTATAATGGCAGTGAATGGGTGTTGAGATTTTGAAGCCCAAAAAAGTGAGTTCATCCATCATAAAAGTGCTTCACATGGCTCTGGGAAGTTAGTAAAGGCCTCTGAAGTGAATCAAAGCATTTGTGTAAGAAAAATATCCATTTTTAAAACTTTAAACCATAATCTCTAGCTAGTCATCCACTACAACGCCACTCTCTTGTGAACTTGCATTCAAAAGTTTAGAGATTACGGTTTATAAAGTTTCAAATATTGATATTTTTCTTACACAAATGAATTGATTCGCTTTAGAAGGCCTGTATTAACCCACAGAGCCATGTGGAGTACTTTTTATGATGTGGACGCACTTGTTCTGGCTTCAAAATCTCAACACCCATTCACTGCCAATATAAAGATCAGAAGACAACCTTTTTAATATAACTGTTAGTATTCGTCTGAAAGAAGAAAGCCTTATACACATAGGATGACTTGAATTGAGTAAATCATGGGGTAATTTTAATATCCATATTTAGAACTTTATAAAGCATAAACTTCCGTTAGAGTGGCGTTCCAGCAGATGACGTCGTAGGACGTAGACCAACGTGTTGACGAACCCAGAAGCACAGAGAAGAGAGCAAAACAAACCACTAGTCACGAATTAGGAGGATCTGTAACAAATAATGTTGTAGTATTTCAATATAACCGAAAAGGAGACTGGTTTTCCTTTTCTGTAAGCAAAACTTGGTTCTCGCGAGCCTAGCATATTCCCACTGGAGTTTATCCTACGATTCACTTTAGAAGGCCTCTCAGAGACATGAGGAGCAATTTTTATGATGTGTGGACGCACTTTTTTGGGCTTCAAAACCTCAACACCCATTCACTGCCATTATAAAGCTTGGATGAGCCAGGATATTTTTTAATATAACTCCGATTGTATTCATCTGAAAGACAAAAGTCGTATAGAGCTAGGAGGGCTTAAGGGTGAGTAAAGTTGAATTTTTCATGCGTTTCAAAGAGATTTGTAAAAAATATCCATATTTAAAACTTTAGAAATCATAATCTTTAGCGTCCACTGTCATATGTGCGTGTATGAGAGAATAGTATTTTAGCGGATGATGTAAGACGTAGGCAAACACAGTAACAAATGCGGAAACGCAGTGAAGAGAGCAAAACAAAAACACCAGTCACAAATTAGAAGTACAAAATGAGAATTTGCAAAGAAAAATGTTGGAAAATTTCAGTATAAGTGAAACGAAGACTGGTTTTCCTTTTTTGTAAACAAAACTTGGTTCTCACGAGACTAGCATATTCTCACTGGAGCTTATGCTACGATTCACTTCAGAAGGCCTTTATAAACTCCCCAGAGCCGTGTGGAACACTTTTTACGATGCGTGGACACTTTCTTGGGCTTCAAAATCTCGACACCCATTCACTGCCATTATAAAACTTGGAAGAGTCAGGACATTTTTTTAAAGACGAAACTCGTACACAGCTAGGACGGATGTGCACGTACACGAGAGAGTGGCGTTCCAGCGAATGACATCGAAGGACATAGACAAACGTGTAGACGAACACAGAAGCATCGAGTAGAGAGCAAAACAAACCGCCAGTCATAAATTAAGAAAATGCAGATTTCAATATTAGCCAAGAGGAGACTGGTTTTCCTTTGCTGTAAGCAAAACTTGGTTCTCGTGAGACTAGCATATTCGCTGTGGAGCTTATGTTATGATTTGCTTCAGAAGGCCTTTATTAACCTTCCAGAGACGTAAGGAGCACTTTTTATGATGTGTAGACACACTTTTTTGGGCTTCAAAATCTCAACACCCATTCACTGCCATTATAAAGCTAGGAAGAGCCAGGATATTTTGTAATATAACTCTGACTGTATTTGCCTGAAGGCAGAAAGTCATAAAGCCATATACACCTAGGATGGCTTGAGGGGGTGCAATTTTAATTTTTGCAATATTTTATTTTTCGGTACACTCTGCACACTTAATCATCTAATATTGGCAGTGCGGATATCAAGCACCTGTGAGATCAGTTCTCATTCTTTTTGACGCCAGCGTTGATGAATGCGAAGCCAACATCTATTTGATTAAACAATGCATAAATATAATCAAAAAATAATGATATAATCAAACAAATTTACTTGATTACACTGAAGGGCCTGAGATTAAAATACACAAGTGCATTTCAGGTTAAAAGCAAAAAATTCTTCACAAAAGTAAAAAACAATTTCCACCCCTTGTCCTGTGAACAATTGCCTGTGAGCATTCAAGGTGTACGTTTGAGAATTGAAACCCAATTTTTGCGGTAGCAATCGGAGCTTTGACTTACAACTTTTATCGCATATTTCCCTGATGCAATATAAAGCAACGGCGCCATAAATAATGTCACTGTCATTTTCACCAAGCTTGTTAAAATTCCTCTGACTGCTTTTATTATTTAGACCCAATGGTGTCCAAACGAGAGTTTCGGAAGAAGTCTGGTCTTATTATTTCACACGTGACGCGCTCGCGCCCCCGGCTACTCGGCGCGGCGGTGGTCGTTATTATGCATTGTATGTTAATTACTCTTGAGCCGCAGTGGACAGAATGTGAACACAATGAGTCAGCCGGCTCAAACTGCGAAGATAACACAACATTCATCTTCACCCTGAAAGAACAGCGTGATGCATCTGAGACTGAGCCATGCACGCTGTCAGGAAATCCATACGGGCTGATGGCTAAAACCACAAATTCAGAAATCTTATTGCATTCCACTCAAAGCCAATATGTGAACATAAAGAACTACGATATGCATGCGGTGTTAAAATGAGAAGGACTTAAACGAGCGCCATTTAATCAATACGCTTGGTGTTTATCTCAACTAATGCATTTAAGCAGAGCGTGCATTTAGTGTTATAGTTCAGGAGTGGCATAACAAAATAAAACTGTAATTAGCCAAATGCTCAAATTACAGCAATTATGATTTGTACAAAAGACCCACTAGTCTTTAATAAGCAGGTTGCCTGGATATTGGTGCACGTAAACAACTTTTGGGGCTGTCGAGTTGGAAAACACAGTCGTTCGGTCCATTATCTTGGTTTAAAATAGAAGCGGAAGAAAAGCGCACTGTTTTAACGCCAATCAGCCCAATTCCAGAACACGTCACAAGCTATGAGTTACGGGCCCGAGCTCCCGCTCGTGAGTCGTGACGGCTTCAAAAAACCCCACATGCTGCTTTAATTGAGTCGAGCGTTCTGTAATGAATTCTAGCGAAACCTTAAACAATCATATCACACATGCGTGTAATTGTACGTCTGCGTATGTGACGGCGCGCCCCTATTATCCGGGTAACCATAGCAGCCCCGCAGCTGTGCACGGGTCCTCATTTGCACAGAAATGAAAGAAAACAACAAACAAATGAATCCTCAGAAGAAGTCAGGCGCATGCCGGGCAAATCTCCTCACAACTTGTTTTCGTGTGACCTTATCACTGTGATTGTCGGATGAGTAAGTGGCGGACACTCGAGAGGAGAGCTTCTCTCCGTGCGCATTCATAGACGTAACCAAAAAAACGAATATTGAACATTTAGTACTCGAAAAAAAAAAGACGGCAGCGAGACCAAGCTCGGAAGGAACAAAACAAATGCGTCAACAGGAGACCTTGCACATTCAGGAGAACTGTTTCCATTTAGAAAAAATGACTTTCATGATGTTTGGGTTTGTTAAAGATTCTTGAATGTCTGCATTATTCTGCTGGAGTAGACAGAATCGTTTAAAAAAAAAAACTTGATTAATATTTCTTTGTATATATTTGTCTATTAATTAATTTTTTTAATTCATATATATATATATATAGCTTTAGTTACATATAATAAACAAACAAATATTAAAATACAAAAAAATAAGCATTCTATTAACAGCAATATTTATTTTTGTTAATATTTATTAAATATTAATCACTTTTTTTGTTGGATTACTTATAAATAATAATTAACTATCATTATATATATATATATATATATATATACATACACACATACATACATACATACATACATATACATACACACACTTACACATGCATAATGTTTAAAATGTTTATTTTGGTTTTATATATGTGTATATTTTTTGTATTTTATTTATTAATTTATAATACATTTAGACATATGAATGTGTATTATCTTATTATTTATAATTATGAACAAATATTAATTAACACACACACACACATTATTAGTTAATATTTATTATTTATGTCATATATATATATATATATATATATATATATATATATAGAATATATAACATCATAACAATATTATAATATATAATTTTGCATACATGCATTATATATATATATATATATATATATATATATATATATATATATATATATATATGTATATGTATATATATAATTTATTATATTTTTAAATTCATATTTATTTAGATATGTGTATGTATTAATTTATTACTTATATAGACACTAAAATACTCAAATTATTAATATATTTAAATGTAATTATTATTATAATTAAAATGTAATAGCATAATATATAATAAAAATAAATATACAAATATACTAATTCTATTAACAGCATTTCTGTTAATGTTTCTTTTTGATAATATTTATTATATATTTATTCATTTTTGTATTAATTTATTACTTATATAAATACTAAATAAGTACTCAAATGCAATTAACAAATTGCATAGGTAAATTGTATTTTAATTAAAATATATTAGAATAATATAGAAGAAAAATCTATATTCAAATATCAGCATTCTAGTAGCATTTTTGTTATTAATATTGAACATTTATTTGTTAATATTTATTACATTTACTAATTTTTAATCACTTTATTTGGATTACTTATTAATGAACTATATACAGTATATATGTGCATGTGTGTGGTGTTAATATTTATATATATATATATATATCCATTTAGTTTTACATATGTATATATTTTTGTATACATTTGTGATAATAATACACACATTTAAGCATTCTGTCCACATCAGCAACATTAATCATGTTAATTAATATTAATATGTATTTATAATTTATTATACATTTAATTTTATTTAATATTATAGTAATATTTTACTATAATATCAGTAATATTAGCAACATTTATTTAGATGTTATTTTAATACATATATAAATTAGTGCTGTGCAATGATTAATTGCGATTAATTGCATACAAAATATGTGTGTGCACTGTGTATATTTAGTATGTATCTATAAATATACACACATATAGTATATTATTTGAAAATATTTACATATATTTTATTGATATAATTGATAATAGATATGAATGTATTTAATATATAAAATACATATTTTTCTTAAATATATCCATGCATGTGTGTGCACAGCACTAATATAAATATACTTATATAATAAAAAATAAATATAAAAAAAAAAATATATATATATATATAAAAAAAATTTAATATATAAGTAAATGTAAGCATTTTGTCCACATCAACAGAACAAATGCAGAGATTCGACAACCTTTCCCCAAACCAAACCACACAGTCACAAGTCTTTAAACAATATAATTCATAAACAGTCTTGGAGAAGCAGCGTTTGTTGTGCAGTCTTACTGAAGTGTCGGTGTAACCCTCCTGAATAAGGATGTTCCTGGCGCAGTTGTTGATGTGTTTGAAGCGGTCGGGGCCCAGCAGGATCCCGCCGTACCACCGAGAGACCACCACCAGCACGTTACGCACATCTAGGATCTGCACAGAAGCCAAAGAAAACAGATTTTAACATTTCTGAGGCAAACCCTGATTGCTGTTTGCCACAGGATTATAATGTTGACGTCGTGCTGCTCGCACAAACCCGTCCAATACAGCACCGCATTCCTCATCTAAATGTAAACCAACAGTCGTTGGCACCTCTGCAACATCGCAGGAGACGCAATCCTGGCTTTGGCTGCGGCGAACCTGTTGCATATAAGCGTATAAACAAATCCTTAGAGTATTAGCTTGGAAGCCGCGTCAATGTTTTTTACGAATTCATTTAAGCAGTAAAACATTCAATGACGCGTCACTGATTCACAAACATTTCCTTAGTGCCACATTTTTTCCCAAGACGCTGCACGGCCCGTCAGTCCCGGTTTGGGAAAGGAGCTTCAAAGGCGCAGAACAGACAAAATACACTCTTTGTGAAGAATGACAGCTCTCAAGTGTCTGTACAGTCCTGGCTCGTTGTATTTTTTCCCGCGGCGCGGCGGGGATGAAACCGGAGGGGAGGGAAATCTCAGCCATCTGCACACGCCACCTCTATTAATAGTCGTTTCTCTTGCAAACATGCCGTCACAGTCGCAAAACAGGAAATTGTGGGATGAACTCCAAACATCTAAATGAGCTCATGTGAACGGCTGCTAGCTTTCACTGGTGTGTTTTCATTCATGCGCCAAGAAAGAGGTCAACAAACAGGCCGTATTCTAGATTCGTATTGCTTTTTTTCCTATTAGAGCCATTTAACATTTTAATGAGGCCATTAAGTTCATTTTGTCTTGACTGTCACTCTATATAGACTACTATATATTTATGTTACTGTAAATGTAACATTGACTTCAATGGTATGAATAACTGGATGCTTTTAGCTGATTTCCTATTGAACTGTCAGCGACTGCTCAAACTATTTCAAATGTAGTGAATTAAGCTACAAACTCCATCATAATGCACAGTGTTTCCATCTAACATTGAGCTGCAGCTTGTCATATTAATGGAGTGTTTCACTAGTAAGCAGTAAACCGGTTACCTCACCTCAATATAAGATGTTTTCTTTGGAATGGAAAAAATTATATTTTCTTTGTAAACTTTTTTTCAATTATTTCAGTTAATATCATAAAACTAGCAAGCTAAGCCAGTAGTAGTAGTGAAAGTGTTGTGTAAACATGGCTGGAGACATGAAAAGCAGAGGAACAGACAAACCGAATCAATTGAGTGAGTCATTTACACTGGAACCGCTTTGATTGATTCAAACTTGTGACTTCAGTTATTCACTTCAAACAACTCACTAGCAAAAACCAGATCGAAAGAGCCATTCATTTTTAACTTTCGAACATCGCTCTTAATGACTTTACAAAAGCACGTATAGTGATGGGTGAAACTGAGCTTTTCAAAACTCAGAATCAGTTGAACCATTGTGTCACAAAATGATTCACAATTCAGATCTGGACTTTGCATATCACGAATCACTTGATTTATATATGAAATTTGCAAATTGTGAATCATTTGATTCAGATCAAAACTTTGCATCTAGTAAATAATTTGATTCAGATTAGGACTTCAAAGCGCATATCGCGAATCATTTGATTTAGATCGGAACTTTGCAGATTGCAAATCATTTGATTCAGATCAGGACCTCAGAGCACGTATCACAAATCATTTGATTTAGATATGAACTTTGCAGATCATGAATCATGTGATTCAGATCAAAACTTTGCATATCACAAATCATTTGATTTAGATCAAAACTTTGCATATGGTAAATAACTGATCACAATCCATGCTCCAAAGTCCCAAATTCAGATCAGGACTATGGGATGCAAATCATCTGATTCAGATCAGCACTTTGGTGCTGGGACTTTGCGAATCATCTCATTCAGATTGGGACTTCAAAGTGCATATCGTGATTCATTTGATTTAGATCGACATTTCACATATCGTGATTCATTTGATTTAGATCGACATTTCACATATCGTGAATCATTTGATTCAGGTTGGGACTACAAAGCACAAATCGCAAATCATTTGGTTCACATTGGAACTTTGCATATCGTGAATCATTTGATTTAGATCAGAACGGAGCATGTCCGTGAATCATTTTGCGAACTGAATGATTTGTGATCCATGCTCTGAAGCTACTATCTGAAATTATGGTCTGTGAATCATTTGATTTAGATCGGAACTTTGCATATTGTTAATCAATTGATTCAGATCAGGACTTCAAATCGCGCATTCTGAATCATTTGATTTAGACCGGGACTTGAAAGTGTGTATCGCGATTCATTTGATTTAGATCGACACTTTGCATATCGTGAATCATTTGATTTAAATCAGAATGGAGCGTGTCTGTGAATCATTTTGCGAACTGAGTGATTCGTGATCCACACTCTGAAGCTTCGATCTGAATTTATGGTCCGTGAATCATTCGATTTAGATTTTTGTTTATGTATGTGAAATGTAGTTAGCAGGAAACCAATTAAGTTCTATTTTCCTATATTCTCTTTTGAATAGTCAAAACAATCCAAACAAGCATTCACTCAGTATCATTATCTCAGTTTTAGCTTTTAGCTGGTTTTGCATCTGAACTCCTCATATATATATATATATATATATACACTACCGTTCAAAAGTTTGGGGTCAGTACATTTTTATTTTTTTTTTTTTTTTTTTTTTAAAGAAATTAATACTTTTATTCACCAAGGATGTATTAATTTAATAATTAAAAGTTTATTAAAAGTTAATAATAAATAATTTACATTGTTATAAAATATTTATATTTTGAATAAACACTGTACCTTTTAAACTTGTTATTCATGAAAGAATCCTGAAAAAAAAAAAAAAAAAAAAAAAAAAAAAAAAAAATCACAGGTTCCAAAAAATATTTGGCAGCACAACGGTTGATATTATCCAACACTGATCATTCTAATAATAAATCCGCATATTAGAATGATTTCTGAAGGATCATGTGACACTTAAGACTGGAGTAACAGCTGATAAAAATTCAGCTTTTCATCACAGGAATAAATTCTATTTTAAAGTATGTTAAAATAAAAAACATTATTTTATATTGTAAAAACATTTTGCAATATTACTGTTTTTTTCTATATTTTTAATCAAATAAATGCAGCCTTGATGAGCATAAGAGACTTCTTTAAACACTATTACAAGTCTTACTGACCCCAAACTTTTGAACGGTAGTGTGTGTATATATACATACATATATATGCACACACACACACACACACATTTTATAAGATGAAATCATCTAGTTTCCACATTCACTCAGATGGAAAAAATAGTGTTTCTGGAGTAATTGTACAGTGCAGCAAAACTGGAAAGGAGGCGTTCATCATCTTCAGACGCTTCATAAATCACGCTACTCTTTTCAAGCCAACAAACTAAATCACATTTGAGAGAAGATCATTTGAGAAACAACATCACAGATGCTCCGTTTCCTGATAAATTTAACAAATGTCGCGGCAGACCGCCGGCTTATTTCCCGTCGAGGTTATTGACAGAAATGCTGTATGGGTTTTTTGCTCGGGTCTAAATGAAAGTGGGTAGAGATTACAGTGTCATGTCGTATTTCACACCGGAGGGTGTTGACGCCGGCGCTCCGAGGCCTTTAATCAGAGAACAGGAGATAAGAGCAAAGATTATGGATGAATGACACATAGGCGTGCAAATATCTGACACGGCAAGAAAGGAATTGGGATCAAGACAGGAGGAGGGACGATAATCCCAGCAGCATATCAACAAGACGCCTGAAATGTGCCATTGACGTCTGACACGTGCGCGGCTTGCAAAACGCTTCACGATCAGGTGCTTTAAAACGCCGTTTAAACATGAAGATTAAAAAAAAAAGCCCTAAGTATTGGATAATAATTAGATTTTTTATCTACATAATCAAATTGCACATCAATTTGAGCTGAGAAATTACACCCTAAAAGATTTAAAGTCATTGTGTTAGATGAGTAAAGCACTTAATTAACATTACAAAAACGTAGATTTAGAAATACAAACATTTTAATGCAATATTGCATAAATAGTGATACTGTAATAAATGGATATTACATGAATAGTTCACACAAAAATGAAAATGGCCCCATGATTTACTCACCCTCAAGACATCCTAGGTGTATATGACTTTCTTCTTTCAGACATACGACAGCGTTTTAGTGCCACATTAACAAAAAATCTAAGATTGCGAGATTAAAGTCGTAATATTTAGAGAATAAAGTTGAAATTGTGAGAATAAAGTAGGAGTATTATGAGAATAAAGTTGAAATATTATGTGAAAAAAATTGAAATATTATGAGAATAAAGTCGAAATATTACGAGAATAAAGTCGAGAAATTATAAGAATCAAGTTGAGAAATTACGAGAATAAATTTGAAATATTACGAGAATAAAGTTGAGAAATTACGAGAATTAAATCGAGAAATAATGAGAATAAATTAAAAATATTACGAGAACAAAGTCGAGAAATTACGAGAATAAATTTTAAATATTACAAGAATAAAGTCAAGAAATTATGAGAATCAAGTCGAGAAATTACGAGAATAAATTAGAAATATTACGAGAAATTACGAGAATAAATTTTGAGAAAATATTACGAGAATAAATTTGAATAAAGTCGAGAAATTACGAGAATTAAATACAAGAATAAATTTTAAAATCGAGAATAAAGTTGAAATACGAGAATTATGAAATAAATTTTGACGAGAATAAATTTGAAATATTACGAGAATTAAGTCGAGAAATTACGAGAATCGAGAAATTACGAGAATAAATTTTAAAAATTACAAGAATAAAGTCAAGAAATTATGACTGAAATAAATTCTCAAACTGACTTAAATCTCAAACTATTTCAACCTTTTTTTGATTTCTTATAATATTTAGACTTTGTCTAAATATTATGACTTTAATCTCGTAATCTTTCTTTCTAAACGTGGCACTAAAATGCTGTCGTCCAGACAAATACAGTCAGAGTTATATTAAAATATAATAAGCTCTTCCAAGGTTTATAATGGCAGTAATTGGCTGCTGAGATTATGAAGTCCAGTAACATTACGGCTGAGTCATTGAATTATTCATGCAACCGATTCATTCGAATGACTGTTTAATTCAGAAACCAAGCAAGAATCTTTATGACTGAATCACTGAATCGCTGACTCACTCGCAGATTCACTTCTGTGTGTTGTTCGGAGACACACAACAGTTGTCGTGGCTTTGATTAGAATGATTTTCTTTTGCAAAACAGACTATTATCACAATATTAACTTCACTGAAAAAAGTATTAACCTACAATTGTTATCGTGAATAGCTAATTACATTTGATTTAACCCATTAAAATTACTTGATTCAGTAATGTTAAGTAATATTTTTGATTTGAATAAATAATACACAAATTAATGTATTAAATCCATAGCTCTAAAAAAAATAAATACATCAAATAAATAAACAAAAAATCCTACCTATTTCTTCCGAGTTGGACAGTCTATGTTAGGATTTGCTTTTAAGAGCAGCATGAACATTCAGAAATTCTCCAGAGGAAGGTCATAAATTATGACAAAATGTACCCAGCAGACAGAATACACAAACCTAGAAGAACCCATGATCCAAATACATCAAAATCACCTTGAATAACATGCACTACCCAATATTTCAGATGATCACCTGAGTCTAACACACATTTACCTGCAAAAGATGGAGCAATCGGCCCCCCGCTGCGGTTTCTCCGTCGTCTTCGCAGTCCTGCAGGAAAGAGTTTTTATCCTCACAGTAGATCCTGATGAAAACATGAAAGCATTGTTAAGTAAATGTAAAAAAACGAATCACAGCTCTTTGCCCCGAGGACCCTCAGGGGCCACTTTCATAAAAACAGCCCGCCGCGGTGGAGTCGGGGACTTGCGCTCGCATTAAACCGCGTTCGCGAGGCGTGTGGAGTTTTCTAGTCATGGGTGTATTTCGGAGCAAAATTGGACGAGGATTTGGATGAGCCGTAATATCAGGCGCAGGGAGGAGTGTGGGAAACTGGGACGCCCCGCTGAGGTTTTCCTGTATTGAGAGCACGAGGTCCATCATTTGGGGAGTAGTTGTTGGGAATGAAAGACGGCAGCAGATGCTGGCAGCAGATGAGCACAGTGTTGACAGTCACTTCGCTGACAGCCAAGAGACGCGGCGCTGCCCAAAGAGACCTTTCACCACATATGGCTCGCCGTGTGTGTCAGAGATGGGAATGACGGGCGTTTGAACGCTTTCTTTGGGTATCTGGTGTGAACAAAGTGGCCAATCGGTGCTAAATCACAAAGTTCACGGCTCAACGGTTTTTTTTTTAATCTTCTGCTCACTTGTAGTATTTTTCACTTAGTTTAGCAATTTTAGCTCAAGAATTCCTTTAAGAATTCCTGTCTAAGGTACTGACTGACAGCAGTCAATAAGTAATCATAACTAATCTATAAATTCGAATAAAAACACCAGCTTTTCTTTGAGGTTTTGTGTGGCTGCTAGGGTTGTGATCCGGCTCTCTTCATTCCCCGGGGGCTTCAGCAACACGCTGAATGTCAATATCACCTGCGGTTAAATCTCAGGCACTCCACCCCTACTGTATGTCATAGATCATGTCCTGAAGAAACCCCGCTGCAGCGCTCACGTAAACACACACACATACGTCATGCACCCACATTACAGTCTTCATCATGTCATCGCCTAAATCGAAATGCATAAATAATTGAAATACTGGCTGAGATCTAATATCAAAGAAAAAAACATAAAAATGCATCCAAGGCAGCATTTTTTATTTAGTTTAACTTGATGTACTAAAATACCGAAAACTAATAAAATTAATAAAAAATAAACATATAAAACCAACAAAAAGTAAAAAGAAAAGACAAACATACACAAGAAAATAATTGAAACGAACTAAAATTGAAACAAAAGCAGAAAATATTAAGATAAAATTTATAGTTGTATCTCAACAATACAGAAGCCTATTTCCGCCACTGAATAAAAAATAAAAATGGTAAATGCGACTTATCTCATAATCCTTTTTTTTTTTCTTACAGTTTACATCTTGCAGTTCTGGATTTTTCTCTCAGATTTTGATATAAACTTGCAATTGTGTGTTATAAAGTCAGAATTGTGAGATATAATCCTGCAATTCTAAAAAAAAAAAATCACCACTGCGAGATATTAACTTACAATTCTGAGAAAAAGTCACAAATGCAAAATATAAACACAATTCTGAGGAAAAAAATTCAATTGTGAGATGTAAACTTGTCAAAAATGTCAAAACTGAGTTTGTCTGGCAAAAAAATAAATTGCTAGATATAAACTCGCAATTCTGAGAAAAAAAGTCACAACTGCGAAATAAACAATCAATTCTGAGAAAAAAACAATGACAATTGCAATATAAACTCGCAATTTTGAGGACAAAAAAAAAAAAAATCACAACGGCGAGAGATAAACTTGCAATTCTGAGAAAAAAGTCGAATGCAAAATATATACTTACAATTCTGAGAGAGGGAAAAAAAAAAAAAAAAATCACAATCGCGAGATATAAACTCGCAATTATGAGAAAAAAGTCAGTTGTGAGATATAAACTCAACAAAATACAATCAATTCTGAGAAAAAAACAATGATAATTGAGATATAAGAATTCGGAAACAAAAAAAATCACAATGAAAAAAAGTCAGTTGCGAGATACAAACTTGCAATTTTAGAAAAACAACTGAGAAATAAACTCACAAGTCTGAGAAAAATGTCAAAACTGAGTTTGTCTCACAAAAAAAATTAAATTGCTAGATATAAACTCGCAATTCTGAGAAAAAGTCACAATTGCAAAATATAAACAATTCTGAGGAAAAAAAAAAATCAACTGCGAGATATAAACTTGCAGTTTTTAGAAAAAAGTCACAACTGAAAAATAAACTAGCAATTCTGAGAAGAAAAAAAATCACAATTGGGAAATATAAACTAAGAATTCTGAAAAAAGTAACAATTGCGAGATAGAAAATCTTGAATTTCTGAGAAAAAAAGTCACAATTGCAATATAAACAGTTCTGAGGAAAAAATTCAATTGCGAGATATAAAGTCGCAATTCTGAGAAAAAGTCAAAATTGTGAGTTTGTCTCGCAATTACAACTTTATTTTTCAGAATTGCACGTTTAAATCCCGCAACTCAGTTTTCTTCTCGCAATTATGAGTTTATGTTATACAACTGTAAAAAAAAAAAAAAAAAATTTGGAATGTGAGTTTATACTTGCCAATTCTGATTTTATAACTCACCATTGCGAGTTTATATCTCACAATTTAGAGAAAAAACTCAGAATTGTAAGATAAAAAGTTGTAATTACCTTTTTTATTTTTCATTCAGTAGCGGAAATGGGCTTCCATACAACAATATTAAAAAAAAACAATATCTTTAGTGATAAAAACATCGTAAGATCCTTAGAAAGAGATCAATTTACTTGACAGGCTAAATTGCATGAGATATTAAAAATGATCAGAGAAATCTTTATTATTTTTTTTATTTTCTTACCATAGTGGAAGTTATTTTTTTTCTTGTTTTAATTCTCACACAATTTTGTATTTTAAAAAATAGCTATAAAAAGGACAAAAAACAAAGCACATCTAAGGTAGAAATAAAACAAATGATGTACAAAGGACTAAATGCAGTCATTTGCATACATTTGTGGAAAAGAAAAAAAATACACAAATATTACTTAATAATGCAAATCTTAATAATTAAAAACAGAAATACCTGTATGCATAGATATTGTGAGTGGCACTTGCGATCTTCTTGTTTTCATATAAATGATTCAGAACCCTTTGAACCTGCAAGTAAATAAATAGATATAAACAAAAACATGCCCAAAACATGGAAACACACGTTCAGACACCGTTCCAACATATTTGCCGTCAGAATGTATAAATATATGAGTAACTAAAACTGCTGGAAAGAGGCTGCAAGCATCAGAACATTTCACAGTGATGCAACACCGACTGCCAACACACAAACGCGCACACTTTCACCAGCACGGGCTTATTTCTCAGTCCCTGCTCGTCTTTAAAGGACCGCAGGCTGGTTTAAAAATCATCGGGAGAATGTATGTGTTAGATGGGTGTGCGCATAACATATTGACGCTAATAAAACACTGTTTCAAAAGACACGAGCGGACTTGAAGCGCAACTTAGTATTACTGCAATGCTGACCAATTCCTGCCACAACAGGTCCGGCCGTAAACATCTCATTGCTGAATCTGAGCATATGGTACGACCATGAAATATTCATTTAAATATAGCAACCTTAAACCCACACTAGAATTATAAGTACAAGCCTGTTTCAAGCATGATAAATAATACATTTATTCACTTATGGAAAGCATTTCCATTTAAATAGTTGGCACAATAATTGCAAAAAGGTTATGTTGTAAATAAAAACATTTTATGCAAAATCACTATTTTAGTTTTTCTATTTCAAAATTACAGTGAAAATCTTTTCTACACCAGTAGATGGCGTTTGTAATCAACTACTTGATATCCAGCACTATAACTGGTTGGCCATTTGAGAGGCTTCACCCACAGTAAAATCTGATTGGTCCAAAATCAAGCTACTCGTTTGTAGTAAAAACATGGGTGAAGAGAGATCATTGCAGGAAATGGAAAACATCAATCAGCTGAACGTCATCTGGAGACTTTTATTTGTAACTTTCCATCTGAAATAGAAAAATTAGGTATCGTTTGATTCACTATGCCATTCTGAATCTAATGAAACTGGTCAAGTTATAAGCATAAATGCCTATTTATTTTATAACTTTTGACCAGTCGGTGGCACAACTGTTCATTCAGGTGCCGAAACTATTCATGCGCCCTCAGGTCACAGTTGTTAAAACACATGCCAAGTTTGGTCAGAATTTGCTAAAGTGTTGCGAAGATACAGCCTCGTACATTTTTGCACAAACTTCACCAAATTGGTTAACACACTTACAAACATTTTTGCCAAAATGCTCTGAAGATGACCTCAGCCAATTTTTGATGAAAATTGGACAAACCGTCTAGGACGAGATTAAAAAAGTTGATTTTTCGAAAAATTCTAAATTGCGAAAAATCTTGACTGTAAAAATATAAGTTTGGGTATGCATTTGACTCCGCATGAGCCAAGAAATCAGAGGAATTTGGCTTTTAGACCTTACTGTTTAAATGTTATTAGCAGAAACATGACTGCAAGTTTGACCTGTTGGTGGTGCTAGAGAGTTTGAGATAGAAACTCTAATTTTGCTGTCTCCATCCATGTGCCAAATTTCATAACTTTCCTGCAAGCAGTTCTACGGGCCAAAAATTAGGTATTGTTTGATTCAGTATTCTGTTTTATGAGACCAATGTTATGATTTTTGGCCAAACTGGTCAGAGGTTATAAGCAGAAATATAAATTTTTATAAATTTTAACCAGTAGGAGGTGTGGCGTTGAAACATTCATGTACTGTCAGGTCATGCATGTTATAACACATATCAAAGATATAGCCTCATGTCCATTTTTGTGCAAACTTTGTCAAATTGGTTAATGCACTTTACGAAATGTTTTCATATATCAAAAGCTTTTAATAACTTTTTGCCAGTATGCTCTGTAGATGACCTGAATTGGACAAACCATCTAGGACGAGATCGAAGAAGTAGATTTTTCAAAAAATTCTAAATTTCAAAATTTAAAGTGTAAAAATGTAAGTTTTGGTGTGAAATCAGAGGAATTTTGCTTTTAGACCTTACAGTTTAAAAGTTATGTTTTTGCCAGAATCACAGAAGATGCACAGAAAGAATTGGACAAAGAAGAAAACTGGACAAACTGTCTAGGACGAGATCGAAAAAACAGATTTTTCGAAAGATTCAAAATTGCGAAAATTCAAATATGCATTTGACTGTTTGAGTGAAATCAGTATCAAGAAAAAAGTATTCTGCTTTTAGACCTTACGATTCAAAAGTTATTAGCAGAAACTTGCCTGCAAACTTGGCCAGTTGGTGGCACTAGAGAGTTTGAGTTAGAGACTCCAAATTTACCATGGTTAATGATGGGACTGTCCTCTATCAGTGTGCCAAATTTCATAACTTTTCCGCAAGCGGTTCTATAGGCCAAAATGGCTGACCGCCAAAAAGGCAAACATAAGAAAATTAGGTATTGTTTGATTTGGTATGCCGTTCTGAATCGTATGAGTTTTGGCCAAACTGGTTAGAATTTATAAGCAGAAATTACTTTTTTCATATCTTTTGACCAGTAGGTGGTGCTGTGCTGAAGCTATTTATGTGCCCCCAGGTCATGCATGTTGTAACACATACCAAGTTTGGTCAGAATCCACGAAAGTGTTGCGAAGATATAGCCTCAAGTCCATTTTTGCGCAAACTTCATCAAATTAATTAACGCACTTTAGAAAAACAGCTTGGTATACCAAAAAATATACCAAACCATTTGCGTAAAAGTGTGTTAACGAATAACTAAATTTTTGCCAGAATGTTCTAAAGATGATCTGAGCCAATTTTGGTGAAAATTGGACAAACCGTCTAGGACGAGAAAGTAGATTTTTTTGGAAGATTCAAAATTGCAAAACATTTTGACTGTAGAAATTTAATTGTTGGTATGCATTCCACTTTCTTTGAGCAAAATCAGTATCAAGAAAAAAGAATTTTGCTTCTAAATCTTATGGTTCAAAAGTTATTAGCAGAAACTTGCATGCAAATTTGGCCAGTTGGTGGCGCTAGAGAGTTTCAGTTAGAGACTCCAAATTTGCAGTGGTTAATGATGAGACCGTCCTCTATCAGTGTGCCAAATTTCATAACTTTCCCGCAAACGGTTCTGTGAGCTGTCAAGAAGAAAGAATGGAAGAAGAAATAATAATAAGAAAACTAACAGATACAATCGGTGCTTGGGCCCTAAAAAATATGACACATAGTCTTTCAAATTTATGTCTGATAAAAATTCTAATATTTTCCAAAAGAAACTTGTCCATTAATATGGTTTCTGAATAAAATGGTTTCCAAGTATATTTTAAAGCAGAAGAAAATATTTTCAATAAATAAACATGGGTAACTCTTGTGTGAGAAGAAGCATCAATTACAATACACATTTGTAGTTCTGATGGCCTGATTTTGGCTTTCAAGTGTGAACTGAAAACTAGAATATCATTGCGTGTTATTAAACCAAATCTGGGTTTTGTTTTACAAAATGCTCCGTGATCTAACTCTGAACCAAACCGTGAGTTGAACAGAGAAAGAGAATTACATTTAATTCACCATAAACACAACATGTCAACAACTTTGCTTAGAAACCGCCAGGTTTAGGTGCTACGAAAGAAGCGACACATCCCTGATGCAACGCACGAAAAAAACACACCCGCACACAGCGGCTCTTGGATTTACAGGCAATATCTGGCTTTTCTAAAAGAACCAGCTGGGCGAGAGCGACCAGATATTGAGTGTAAATCTGTTTTGTACACAACACCAAGGACTTCAAATATTGCCGTAAGACCCTCGGGAAGGACTCTGCTAGTTGTTTCTGTCCATCAAAATGGGTTTCAGCCTATTTGCGCTGAGTGTCCCTCCATTATTTACCAAGAAAGAGAGTCAAAAATAGGTCCAGAGTGCTTTCTCGTAGCACAGAGCCGGACTTTATTGAAGGCAAAGAACGGAGGACAAATACGACCCGTCTTCCCGACCGCGATTTCATTCACGGGTCGAGAAAAACAGCAAGCTCCATGCTAATGAATATGTAAGGCGACGCGCTCCCCCAAAGAAAGAGTCGTCACGAATTGGAGCCCCTATCAGCGCGATTCATCTGTTTTCTCTCCGGCTAATACTCTCGTCGTGAACACCTGTGTCGGGCTGAGGCTAATGAGATGTCTTTTGAATGCTGTGTGCAAATGTTGCCTTTTTATCAGCGCTGATCTAAAGCAAATAGCAGGAAACACAAAGCAACATCCTCGAAAACGTAAAAACCCCGTTGATATTTCCTCGGAGGCTGCTACGGCTTCTCTGCCGGGCTATTGTGAGAACGCCTTTGTGTGGAACGGAAATCTAATTAAATGTTTTGAGATCTATAGCTTGTGAAGATGCTGAACAAACAGGTGCGTGTTCCCACCAGAGTCTAGCGTCTTCGCTTCATAGACAAACTCATTTACAAACTTCTGTCAACACTAACCTTTTATGAAAATTAGAGCACGGCCAAACTTTGAAGTTCCTGCTGATAACACGATATCAAAGATCAAAAAGCATCAAAATGGCCTCTGAAATCCCAATAGAACTACAAAGTGACTAAGAGATATGCCTGCGAATGCTTTTTCCCCCCCTTTCTCGTGGCCTTGTTTGTATGGAACAATTCGAAGAGTGCGTCTAATGCACTCAGACAGACCCTCTCAGCTGTTCGGCTCAACTAAACATATCCATTGATTTTATATCAAGCTTGTCTAGCTAATTTCGGACTGATAAGGTTGTTCGGTCCGCTTCAGGGCGTCTGTATAGCACTGCAGGTGCAATGCGCCATAACACGGTTGATTGTCAACCAAGAATCCATATGGAGAAAAAAAAAACAAGCTAGATTTTGTTCGGGTTGTCCATCAGGTGTAAATCGGGGGAAAAATCTAGGCAAAAGTTTTCCAGACTTTCCTTCCAACAAGCTAGCCATTTTGGAGCCCCCGACAGGCAAAGATAATGGAAAAAGCTCTTCAGAAAAAGACAATGAGGATATAAAAAAAAATTAAGGAAAGAAAAGATAAGAGAAAAAAATATATTAATGCTCTTCCATCAGAATGGGTTATAAAGTGTAAACACATCTACGGCAAATGACGTTAATCAAGCACTCGGTCTGTCTGAAACATCATCCACCATCTAATTTTGCCAAAGAACTGTAATTTAATTCCTCACTTGTCTGGGGGATTTCAGACGAGTTTTTATAAAGCTCCTCATTTGCATTAGCTGTATTATACTGGAAATCATCTCAGGTTCCTAACGGCAAATGCTTTAAACACACCTGCGCATAAAGACGCGGCATTAAAGAAAAGAACGAGACTCGGCGCTTGCCTCACTTACAATGTGAACAAAATACGGTGCGGCAGATTAACTGGATACTGAGACATAATTATGCCTCACGCCACTCCATTCATCAAAAAGAGACTTTCAAGAACTTCTAGGCACAAGTTTCATCTTTATTATAAAGGAGAACAGCTTCATGCAGTAAGTGATGCTTTGATTCATTTCCTCAAAAAGCCTAAAAAAAAAAAAAGAGTTAGTTACAACAATTGTCGTTTTGTGATCTTAATGTTCGAATAGAGTATGCAGAAAAGATTGAATATTTGTGGAAAAAAATATCTTGACTAGCCCAGCTAAACAAAAGCACCTTTAAAATTTTTAGTATTATTTTCTTCAGAAATGTTGCATGGTTACACTGTAATTAATTAATCACTTGTGAATGATCAAATGGGCAAAGAAATAATGCTTTCCCAACACCCTACCAACTGCATAGCAACATGTAAAAAACAACACCGTAGTAACTGCATAGCAACTTGCTAAAAAAAAATAAATAAATAAAACACCCAGAACACCCTAGCAACCACATAACAACATGTAGAAAACGTAGTAAATGCATAGCAACTTAAGAAAAAAACCACCCACAACACCCTAGTAATTGCATATTAACTTACTAAAAAAAAAAAAAAAAAAAAAAAAAACACGGAACACACTAGCAACTACATAGCAACTTTTTAAAAAGGAACACCCCAGTAACTGCATAGCGACTTACTAAAAAAACCCACCCAGAACACCCTAGCAACTACGTAACAACAAATAAAAATCAAAACCATAGTAACTGCAAAAATCAGAACACCCTAACAACTGCAACACGTAAAAAAACAACAACAACCTAGTAACTGCATATAAACAAGCTAAAAACCACCCAGAACACCCTAGCAACTGCACAGCAACATGTCAAAAACACCCTAGCAACTGAACAGCAACATTTAAAAACACTCTAGTAACTGCACAGCAACAAACTAAAAACAACCATAACACCTTAGCAACTGCATATCAACATTTAAAAAAACAACACCCTAGTAACTGCATAGCAACATTTAAAAAGATAGCACCCTAGTAACTGCATAGCAACATACTAAAAACAATGATAAGACCCTAGCAACTGCATAGAGACGTTTAAAAACAACACCCCAGTAAGTGCATAGCAACTTACTAAATAAAACACCCAGAACACCCTAGCAACTGCACAGCAACATGTAAAAACACCCTAGTAACTGCATAGCAACATTTAAAAAAACAACACCCTAGCAACTACATAGCAACATACTAAAGAACACCCAGAATACCCTAGCAACAGCAAAGCAACTTACAAAACCACCCAAAACACCCTAGTAACTGCACAGTAACATGTAAAAAAAAACACCCTAGTAACTGCATAGCAACATTTAAACAAAAACAAAACCCTAGCAACTGCATAGCAACTTACAAAACCCCCCAAAACACCATAGCAACTGCATAGCAACATGTAAAAAACACCCTAGTAACTGCAATGCAACCAATAAAAAAAAACACCCAGAACTCCATACTAACTGCATAGTAACATACTAAAAAACACCCAGAACACCATAGCAACTGCATAGCAACATGTAAAAAAAGCACCCTAGTAACTGCATAGCAACCAACCAAAAAAAACCTAGAACACCCTTCTAACTACATAGTAACTTACTAAAAACACCCAAAACATCCTAGCAACTGCATAGTAACATAAAAACCTACACCCTAGTAACAAACATAGCAACATACTAAAAAACACCCAGAACACCCTAGTAACTGCAAAGCAACTTACAAAACATAAAAACAAAACATAAAACATTATACCAACTGCATAGGAACATGTAAAAAACATCCTAGCAACTGCATAGCAACATACTAAAAAACACCCAGAACACCCTAGCAACTGCAACCACCCAAAACACCCTAGTAACTGCACAGTAATATGTAAAAATAACACCCTAGTAACTGCATAGCAACATCTCAAAAAAACAACACCCTAGCAACTGCATAGCAACTTACAAAACCACCCAAAACACCATAGCAACTGCATAGCAACATGTAAAAAACACCCAGAACACCCTAGTAACTGCAAAGAGACATTTAAAAAAACAACAACACATGTGCATAGCAAATTACTAAAAAAAACAACAACATAAACACCCTTGTAATTGCATAGCAACATGTAAAAACAACACCCTAGTAATAGCAACTTGCTTAAAAAACACCCAGAACACCCTAGCAACTGCATAGCAACATGTAAAAAAGCAACACCCCAGTGGCTGCATAGCAGTTACATGTAAATAACCCCAGACAGTCTAGCAACCACCCAGAATTACAAAGTTACCAAAATGTAAACACATCTAGCTCTATTTAACGGTTCAGTAAACACTTAAGCACTTAAAATCAGCAGCTGTATGGGTTTATAAAAACACTATGTGCTTCACAAGTGCATTTGTTTTCATATAAATCCAGCAGAATGAATGAAGGGCCCAAGGCTGAACATGTAAATAGTCAGAGTTTGGCTTCAAGCTGTCAATCACACAAAGGAAATTAGTTTATATACGAACAAGTGGCGGAAATGTCAACGTCTTACTTAAGGGCAGAGTGTCATTCACGATGGCGGCTCTTCTGTCACGCAATATTCGCAATATCAAGCGCATTGTAGCGTCCCCGGCTGACGCACAATGCAGACACCTGTGCAGTCAACTGTCTTACACGAGCGTGGACGTGGAAGACAATGAAGTTTGGGGAAGAGAGGTTTATAAGCAGCCTGTAATATTGCAGCAAGAGCCGTGGCGTCAGGGGCAGGTGCGCGTGAGTCATACGCCATCTATCCAGCTGGGCACGGTGAACGGTTGACGGTGACGTTTCCACGTCACATCAAGTGTCTGTTTGCAATGGCACACGGGGGAGGGACACGACAGCGAATTCCAGAAGTTAAAAAGAGCTGCCGAGGGCACTAGAGACACGAGTGATCGACGTTTCAAAAACAGTGTCAAGCGCTGATATGCGAAACAATGACGGCTGTTATTAAACACAGATTCTACAGGCCTGATATCTTTGGCAAGAAAAACGGTTTAGTTGGCTCACGTAATCTAGCGTGTACTGATACAGGGAACATGGGTACTGAGTCACACCTGTTTGGGAGTCACCACCGCGGCTAAATGAGGCTGGAACGTGCTCCGTCTATCCGTGATTGTCTCCCCGTGTTTAATCAGTGGCAACTCTTCATCTACAACAAAAACAAACAACAAAAGCAAATAAAAGCAGTCCTTTAAATGACTGGCGAGCCACTAATGACTAATTAACCGGGTTTGCTTTGCACAAGACACGTCTGTCAGCGGCAGGGAGTTTTAAAGTCAAAACTGACCCTGTTTACTTTCTCAAAGCTCAAGTGCTTGCAGATTTTATGCTTTTATACTAAAACAAAGCACAAACAACGGGTCTCATTTACTAAGCACATACGCATAAATTGAAATCTGCCTATGAACATCATCTATACATAGGTATAGGCTACAAATACATTTTACCATAAACGACGGAAGAGTAAGAAAACCGGTTTTGCATCTTGCAGCCTAAAGGTCTTTGCACACCAAGTGTTTTTTTCATATTCGTTAAAATGTGTCATGCACAGAATGTCACGGTGGCTCAGAATTGTCAAAACACTTCTCAAAATGCTTACTACAAATGCCAAAAAAGAATCCGATTCAGATTTTATAATGAATGAAAGTTAAACCTTGGGCATCTTGCAGCCCAAAGGTCCTTGCACACAGAGTCCGAAATTTCATACTCATCAAAATTTGCCATTCACAGAATGTCACGGTGGCTCAGATCTGTCACCTCTCAAATTGCTTGCTACAGATTTGAAAACCGCAGAAAATTTAACCCGATCCAAATTTTATGATGAATGAACATTTTGGAGGCCACGTGTAAACATGCTTGACCCAATGTGACGTCGTACATATTTTTTAACGCCTGAAAATTTCAGACAGGAATTTCGGACTCAGTGTGCAAGGACCGTAATGGAGTCGGACTTGTAACACAACGGTCGAGGGTTCGAGTCTCGGTAGCGGCAGGGATTGTAGCTGGTGGAGCACAAATTCTAAGTATAGGACACCATAATTAGCTACACGTCACATCACTTTCACGAAGAGTTGTAAAATAAAGATTTGTTCATTAACCTTTGGCATCTTGCAGCCCAAAGGTCCTTGCACACAGAGTCTGAAATTTTTGCACACGTTTTTTCATACTCATCAAAATTTGTCACAGTGGCTTGGAATTGTCAAAACACCTCTCAAAATGCTTGCTACGGTTGCGAAAAACACAGAAAAAAATGAACCTAATCCAAATTTTATATGAACAAAAGTATTCGTCAAAAATTTGTCATGCACAGAATGTCACGGTGGCTCGGATGTGTCAAAGCACCTCTCAGATTGCTTGCTACGGATTTAAAAAATGTAGAAAATTTAACCCGATCCAAATTTTATGATGAATGAACATTTTGAAGGCCATGTGTAAACATGCTTGACACAACGTGACGTCGTACTTATTTTTTAACACCTGAAAATTTCAGACAGGAATTTTGAACCAGTGTGCAAGGACTGTAATGGTTAGAGAGTTGGACTTGTAACCCAACGGTCACGGGTTCGAGTCTCGGTACCAGCTGGAATGTAGGTGGCAGAGCGCAAATTCTTGTTAATGCATCTGCCTCCCATGCCGGAGACCCGGGTTCGAGTACCGCACGGAGTGGGTGCGAGTGGGACCCAGGTAGGTTATATTGGTGCCGTGACCCGGATGGGAGCGAAGAATAGGGGGGTGTGTGTAACTGAGGCCAGCTGGTAGGTGCTATGCAGGTAAACCTCATTCTCTTGATCGTCCTCATTGTCTTTAGGCTCCTTGTTAGCACACCCACCTCTCATGTCGGAGACTCGGGTTTAAGTACCGCCCGGAGCAGGTGCGAGTAGGACCCGGGGGACTATACTGACAAATGATTCTTAACAGTCGCTTTGTCACATCCAGCGTAGATAGACTCTAGCTGTTGCGATGCGGCGCGGCACGACACATCTGGTGTAGACACGGTGTTAGAACTCTCCACATTCATTAACATTAGCATGAGGTTAAGAACAAAGTCATATGCACGTGTTGCGAAATAGGCCGAAAGTTTTGGGAGAAGCTGTCCTGTGTGTACAAATACAAGATAATCTACGTAATTATTAGTAATTGAGACCCAGTGTTTCTCATTAGGAACTCCAGTGGAGTGTGAAAACGAATGCTGGCATATCAGGACGTACCATCAGAAGCGCTGGAGAAGAGCTGAGCTGTTTGGTTGGTGAGTTTTAGCACACTGTAGTCTGGAAGATCGTCCTCGTCGTACTCGTGACCTTCTTCCTCTGTTGTCACCGTCTTGCTCATTTCTGGTCCATCTAAAAACATGGTGAAAACTAATAATTTAACAGACCATTGCACATTTCAGTCAATCAACAAGTTTGCAAAGGACACCAAGGACACACGAAGCAGTATGCAAGGCATTTCACTCTAAGAAAATGACACTTAATGAATAAATAAACAGTGCTCAAGATGTAACTAAAGAAAGGTCAGTGAGATCCTTCCACAAGTTTCCTTAATTAGTCATCAAACACAGTTGAATGCAAACATTCCTTAACGTCTCTTATTTGCAAAGAGTACTTCTGTTACGATTTCAGCAATAATAATGCGTAGAAACATCCCAAAGAGCCTCTTTCATGAAACACAAGCAGATTTTTGTGCAAACTGAACATAAATTGAATGAAGGCTCTTTATTGGCATCATGTTGAACCTTCAACATCCATGGAGCCTTTCCATTGAATGAAAGTTTCTTTATAGTGGAAAAAGATTCTTTAGATTATGTTCTTCAAACTAATAAGAACTGTTCACTGAAAGGTTATCTAGGGAACCCAAAATGGTTATTCTAAGGCATCATTGCAAATACCCCTTTTTTAACAGAATACGAAAGAAGAGTTTTACATGCTAGTAAAATCACAGAACGCTGAAGACGACACAAACTCAAATCACTGGCAGTCATTTTCCATGTGTCATTTGGAATCTTGAAACGAGAAACTAAATGAGAACTAAATGAAGTCGCAATCAGTCATTCCAGCTGTTCTGAAGTACGGCATTAAGATTCAGTGACAAAAAAGCTTTCTCACACATTCGACCAAGGAATCTCCTTGAGTCCCCATTTTCATGGTCATAGAGGCTCGAAAATCCCTGTTCAAGGATCGCTAGGGACGATTTTCATTTGTATGCCCTGTCAGGTACCAGGTCTTGGCATCAGGGGTGTCGGAACAATGGGAAAAGTGGGAGGAAGACATTATGAATCTCATCAGCCTCTCTTCAGAAGCACGACATGGTTTTAAATGCCTAGTTGACATTCATACGAGACACTATTTGAAAGCTTAAACGCTAAGTTCAATGGTTAGACCTAAAGCTCTGTTCATTTAAAAAGAGAAAAGCTTTTTTTTTGCTGAAGACTTATTTTCTTCTCATCTGCTGTTCACATCTTGTGTCCTCAGGAAGTTTGTTCGGCACGCAAACTCTGTGCCAGATGTGACTCGGATAATGAATATTAATTGCATTATGTGACTGTTGGCAGAGATTTCTGCTTGATCATAAAGTTGATGTACATCAAACCAAATAAACCTTGCTGAAATATGAGAAGGAGACCAGTTTCTAAAAGTTGAAGTGGTTGCGATTAAATGTCAACGCACAAATGTCAAAAACATCCTGAGATGTGAACGTCTCTCAATGGGGGAATCAGTTTTCTGGGTTCCCAAGTACCTTGAAATTCAGTAACTTTAAGGATTTCCATGTCTGGAAATTACACATGACCTAATCCAGATAATCAAGGTCTTTAGGATTACTAGAAGCTTACAAGCAGGCATATTTCCAGGTTTTCCTTAACATGTTTTCCAACAGTAAATGTTAGGAAAAACTGGGGTGGAATCGTGCCAAATTAAGTGCAAAAGCTGATGTACTTGTGTTGATAAACTGAAATACCCTGGTCAGTAAAGTTAAGCGCATATTACAACACCGCTGACCACAAAATTAACCTCGAGCTGATCTTTAAACAAACAGGTGAGGGAGCGCATCAGAAAATACATCTGAAAACCGCTGAGGTGCGCTTGGCTTTTCATCCCCGTTTAGTTCGGTAAATCTGAGGCGAATCAATTTGGGAATTTAATTATAGCTCGTCAAAAAAATTAAACTGGTCGCAAAGCTTTAACGACCTTTGACTGCTTTCCATTTCTCCTCAACCGCCCCCACCTCTCAGTGTCAGACGTGAATATTCATGCCCCGTGGAAATCTAAAAAAAAAAACAACCTTTTGATCTCTCTGAGGGGCCTTCACCACACAACCTGCTGTAACTAGCATCTCATCTGCATAATTACTGTAAAAACAGAGCTGATGTTTGCCGAGTGCGAAGGGAGGCGGCACTTTTCATGACACCGTTGAGTATTAGGCCTGTAATCATTTAGTTGATGAGGGAAGACGCTAATTACCTTCCCTCTGAAGTTTGATATTAGATTAAGTTACTTCTTCCGAAGTGACATCACGAGAAGGGAGCCGGGTGTATTTAGGCCTGTTTGTTTACCAAAACGTGTGGGGGGAACA
Source organism: Labeo rohita (assembly GCF_022985175.1). NCBI lineage: Eukaryota > Metazoa > Chordata > Actinopteri > Cypriniformes > Cyprinidae > Labeo > Labeo rohita. Next base: position 58,667,713 of record NC_066890.1, on the reverse strand, counting down.
AATTAGCATCGCTAATGTAATATTCGCACTACAAAAAAGAAACAACTGCACGCATACTGAGCACATCACAGCGAAACAATGGGGTTTCGGAAACGCACACGGGGTCGTCAAAGCCGAAAAGTTTATTCGAAAACAGAGCAAATCAAGTTCGAACCAAACAGATGTTCAAAACAGGTAATCAAGGGCTTGATTTATCTTTGCCGTTCGTGTCTTCAAAAACACTAATGAATCATTCAAAAGACACATTCTCTGTAGGACACAGGGGCAACCTGTCGAAGTCGTGATCTCGAGATTGAGAGTTAAACGAACGGTGTAATAAACAACACAAGGTTACTGTCGTCAATTGCTTCCAATTTGCTTGACATACTGAATGCAGGTTCTTTGCCAAGCCTTAAAAACCCCATAAAACCCCTGCCAAAAACTATTTAAGGTGGTTAGCTGGGGTCTAGTTCGTCATCTATGGTTTTAGAGGGATTCTGTGCACTGGTTACTCTTGAAGACTGCTGTCTGGTTCATACTACAATGTGGGCAACGATTTTGCCACCTGAGACAAATTTTAGACATCACAGGCCAAAATGTGGTGTTTTATGGTGTGTTCACACCAAATGTGAATTTAATTATTTAAGCGAGTGGATTATGTACAAAACCAATGCAAAGACGTGAACAGAGGCGAATTCACGCCTGGTGACGAGAATGATGCGAAATGCATGACACGTTTGCTGCAAACATGCGGTATTTGCTTCAATCGCATCTTCTGCGCAAGCTGAACTCGAGCGGAAAATTTTCATGACGCATTCTTGCTTAAGCCAATCAGCGAAGAGCTTATTGACACTTGAACCCAGACACGTCAACGTTTGGATTTCTGGTGTATTTGGGACTTCCACAACAGGTACAAAGCAGCGATCATGGTTACCTCTACCATGGTTGATCACGTGATTGGGTTTCGAAATCAAGCCGTCGAAGCCAAAAAGTTAATTCGAAAACAGAGCAAATCAAGTTAGAACTAAACAGATGTTCAAAACAGGCAATTAAGGACTTAACTTTGGCGTTCATGTCTTCGAAAACACTAATAAATCATTCAAAAGACAGATTCTCTGTCGGACACAGGGACAACCTGTTGAAGTTGTGATCTCGAGATTGAGAGTAAACAACACAAGGTCGCTGTTGCTAATTGCTTCCAATTTGCTTGTCATGCTGAATGCAGGTTCTTTGCCAAACCTTTTTATGTCTGCACACACCGGTTACATCAGAACTTGAATTCATAGGAGCTGCATGAAATCCCTGCCAATAAACTATTTAAGGTGGTTAGCTGGTGTCTAGTTAGTCATCAATGGTTTTAGAGGATTCTGGGCACTGGTGCATACTACAATTTGGGCCACAATTTTGCCACTTGAGACAAATTTTGGACATAACAGGACAAAATGTAAAGTTCACATCAAATGTGAATTTAATTATTTGTGTGAATAGATTATATACAAAGCCAATGCAAAAACGCTAATAGAGGCGAATTTGCGCCGGGTGATGAGAATGACGCGAAATGCACAACGCTGGTGCAAATGCTGGTGCATACTACAATTTGGGCCACGCTTTTGCCACTTGAGACAAATTTTGGAGTCTTTCTCAAACAAATTGAGTCTTATGGTGTGTTCACACCAAACGTGAAATTTATTATTCACATGAGTCATACAAAGTCAATGCAAAGACGCGAATAAAGGCGAATCTGCAAAATGTGTTTGCTGCAAAAGCGTAATATTCACCACAATGGCGACTTCTGTGCAAGTTGAAAAATTTCCCGCTCAAGCCAATCACCAAAGAGGTTATTGACATTGGCTTTCCAGTGTATTTGGGACTTCCACAACAGGTACAAAGCAGCGATCATAGTTATCTCCACCATGGTTGATCACACAATGGGGTTTCGGAATCGCACAGAGTCATCAAAGCCGAAAAGTTTATTTGAAAACAAAGCAAATCAAGTTCAAACCAAACAGATGTTCAAAACAAGCAATTAACGACTTGACTTAACTTTAGCATTTGTGTCTTCAAAAACACTAAATGAATCATTCAAAGGACAGATTCTCTGTAGGACTCAGGGACAACCTGTCAAAGTCGTCATCTCGAGATTGAGAGTTAAGCGAACGGTGTAGTAAACAACACAAGTTCGCTGTCCCTAATTGCTTCCAATTTGCTTGACATGCTGAATGCAGGTTCTCTGCCAAGACTTTTTATATCTGCACACACCGGTTACATCAGAACTTGAATTCATGGGACCTGCATGAAATCCCTGCCAAAAGATGGATAGCTGGTGTGTAGTTAGTCATCTATGGTTTCAAAGGGACCCTGGCAATGCATTTGCCAAAAATGTGCAACATTCGTCTCAATCGTGTCTTAGGCGGATTTTAACTTGAGCGAAAAATTCGCGTGACGTGTTTTCACTCAAGTCAATCAGTGAAGAGCTTATTGATGTAGTCTCAGCCTCAGACATCACGCCCACGGAACGTTGGCTAAACGTCTGATGCATAAGGCAGACTTAGCTGGAAACCCTTCAGGAGTTTCGATGTCGTCATTGGATTGGTTAGATTATACAAGATTTCGGGGAGACGTGTGTGTCGCATTCGGGGAGACATGTGTGTCGCATTTAAACAAAAATGCCATGGCGCCAAACCCCCCCTCACGAAAGAAAGCCGTCATGTTCATAACTGTGACGACAAGCGCTTATCAGGATCAACTAAACACTGAACTTTTTAAAAGCAGAATCTTTAAAATATGTCCGAGTTTGTTATGGTGGCGACATTTCCATGCTCCTAAACATGACGCAGCACAAAATGAAACGTGATTGGTTGCTGTACCTGTCAGTCATATGGCCTCTTGGGCGGGCCTTAGCCATTCAAAGCGGCCAAAGTTCCCAGACCTTCTGCCGTCAGTCTGAAGGTCTGGCTACGTGAGACTAATTGACGCAAAGCGCATATTTACTTAGCGTTTGGTGTGAACACACCATTAGCCTCCAGCGAAATTCTGACGGTGTCACAATGGGCTTAATAAATCTTGGCTGTCTATAACATTGACACAGGTGACACTGTAACAATACCAAGCTGGTTGAAAATGGACAAACTTATCCTTTAACCAAGAACAACAATGAAATTGCACAGACAAATGGCATTGGACCAGCTAAGGGCAGCAAACCACCATATACTGCATTCATACAGTGATTGAACAGCCTGAGGTCACACAGTTTCTGCCCTGATGGTTTCTAGTAGGGGCTCATGCAGCGGATCACCGTCCGCACTGAACCTCGAGATTGATTTTGTCAGCAGGGATGTGTCTTGTATCCAGGTGTCCTGATAGGATGTCAAGACTCGATGTGCAGAACGGTTACTGATGGGTGAAGGTCAAATCAGGAGGTCTGTTTAGGCCTACCAACGCTGTGATTACCTCCTGATTACCATCATTTAATTCTGTCACCTTGAACCATTGACAGCAAAGCTGCACTTCTTCTCAAGAGTTATCACTCAAACTTTGTTACGTCTACAAGCGTGTAATTTCGTTTCTATTAAAGGGTTCTAATGAAGCTAGATCTGATATGCTCGCCAACCCACACGCCTGTAATTGAGTGTGCTTCGTTCTACATCTTAACCACATCTCCGTTTATGGAGTGTGGCACCTTACTAAGATCTCGTGGTGAGGCGAGACTTAAAATAATTAATGGGACTTGGCTAATGAACAGGACGGCTAGTCACGCGCCCATTTCCATTTTTCCCCCTCCATTCAGTTGGAGCTCCATTTCCCTCTTGAGCGTGCCATTCATAGAAACGCATTTGCATATTAAAACCGTTGACATACATACATAATTTCAGTCGCAATTATCACATTCAGCGAAAGGCGTGGGAGAGCTGTCCTTCAAAAACAATAGCTTTTAAGGATTCGTACAGCAGCGTTTGGAAGTGGACCGTCGTCTGACCACTAACCAGTGATAAGCTTAGAGTAAATTGCATACTACTCGTACTAGCATGCAACAAGATGCAACAAGTGCCACTTAAAATGGATAACCAATTGACGTTATTTGTCGATTTCAAGATTTTTTGCATCTACATATCACCAATGGGTAATTAGTTTCTATTGTAGCATGTTACTAGCAGACAGAACTACAAATCAAAGACTTAAACGTTGCAATTACGGGCTGATTATGGAATGCTAACGAGAAGTTCTTATATGATGGGAGATGTGAACTGACAAACAACAGGAAATTTCTCCCTCCCACCAAATTAGCCAATCCTGAACTTGCAAAAATGATGGACAGGCATCCACTACCCACACATTTTTTGATTGAGCCAAAAATAAAAGCACAGCCAGCACTCAGCTAGGGTTTTTTTTTTGCACTTTGAGGAATCGAGGGCTGTCATGGAGTGTGATTTCTCAGGACGCCTCGTGATAGCTTTCGGGTAATAGAGACATTTTATGTGGCGGGAAAAATGCCTGAAGCACCTTTATGCAACCAATAAACATGTCTAAACTCAGACTAACTCCAGTGGGGGAAAAAAAATTGACACAAGCTAACAAAGCAAATTCCCTCCTTTAAAAAGGTTTCAAAAAAAGATTCTCTCCACTTTCCCGAGAAGAGCCGAGAAAACGAGCTCAGTGTCAAAACCCATCAGGGTCAATTCTTGGACTTGCCACTGACCTCACGGGGACTTTTCGAGCGCCGGTGGAAAAGATTAACAGGTTCTGTCAAGGCAGCGCGAGTCTTTTCATCGATTACGATTACGATCTCCCCAACGCCGAGGCCTGTGACAGCGAGGGAGAAGGAGCGCCCTTAAAAACCATCTACCTTCGCAGGCTGCTGTGTTCATTTTATCCAAACAATTCGACTTTATCGAGACGGCTAGATCAAAGGCATGCATCCAATATCTGGCGTGCAATAATTTTGGCAAACATTATGTTCAAAGGCAAGAGAGATTTGAGGCGGACAATGAGGAGAAATGACTCGGCGACTGGCCTACTCGAGCGAAAAGCATTCCCGGCGTTTTGCATCGTGTGACGATTCACAAGAATTTCAATACGCAGGAAAAATGTGATGTGCAAACGTAGAAACTTGCCACCCAGAGACTGGACTTGTGGGTACTGACTCATGGGATATTATTACGCAGGTGTCCTGTCAGGTGCGGAGGTCCTGTCAGCCACCCACTCGGTATATCCAGGGTTATTTTTATCATGGCTTTGAGCACATTGAAGTGAACCTCCCTGTATCTTAAACAATGCCAAGGTCATAGGTTTGATTCCCAAGGAAAGCAGAACTGATAAAAAGTGTACCTTGAATGCATTTGATAAAAGCATCTGCCAAATGAAAACATTCAAAAGTAACCTCATGTTGTGAGTCATTAGCTGAATTTGATAAAAGCACTAGCTAGATGTTTTGTAAAGATAAGCTACGTGGGATATTCCCACTTGAATGCTGCTTTTGATAAAAACGCAAGCTATGTTTTGTAGAACGCTACATGTTTTTTCAAATGAAGAGAACCAAACAACTTTGGACCCCATTGACTTTCATTGTATTGATGGAATGAACATTCTTCTTTTCTTTTTTTTTTTTTTTACAATTTTGCAATTTTTTGTGTGATTTATGATAAATTGCTTGGAATATTCCCATTTGGAAGTCGATTTTAATAAAACTGCCAGCTAGACGTTTTTGTAAAACATTTGGGCATCAAATGACTTTAGACCCCAATGGCTTTTATTATACTGATGGGATAAACATTTTTTTTAATGCTTTTTTTCAATGTAAAATTTTTTTGTGTGATTTATGATAAATTGCTTGAGATATTTCCATTTGGAAGCTATTTTGATAAAAGAACTAGCTAGATGTTGTGTAAAACATTGGGAACCAAATAACTTTGGACATCACTGGCTTTCACTGCTTTGATGCGATAAACACTTGAACATTTTTTTAAATTCTTGTTCAGTTTTTTTTTGTGTGTGTGTGTGTAATTTATGATAAATTGCTTTGAATATTCCCATTTGGACCCCATTGACTTTCATTGCATAGATGGAATAAACGCTGGAACATTAAAAAAAAAAAAAAAGAAAAGAATATTTTTTTGTGTGTGTGATTTATGATAAATTTGTTGGGATATTCCCATTTGAAAAATGATTTTGATAAAAGCACAAGCTATGTTTGGTAGAACGTTTGGAACCAAACGACTTTGGACCCCATGGACTTTCATTGTATGGATGGAAAAAACACAGCAACATTTGTTTAAATATTTCTTTTTTACAATATATGATAAATTGCTTTGGATATTCCCATTTGGAAGCCAATTTTGATAAAAGCACCAGCTAGATATTTTGTACAACCTTTAGAAACATACAACTTTGGACCCCACTGACTTTCATTGTATGAATGGAACAAACACTGCTACATTTTTTAAAAATATCTTTTTTGCGATATACGTCAAATTGCTTGGTATATTCCCATTTGGAAACTGCTTTTGATAAAAGTGTGAGCAAAATAAATAAATGTTTTCTGAAATGCAATCCGAGCTATTTTTCAATGCGCAGTAGCTGCGCTTTAACTACACAGCACAATCTCTTGACTCTGCCACCATTTACAGCGTGATTATGCTGAGTTTTTATAACTTCCTTGGTTATTGAGATGCCGCTCTCCACCTACCAGTTTCGAACAATCAAAAGAGGCTGCTTTCTGTGAGCTGAAGGGTCTATTACTTCTAGGTTAATGACAGGCCGTGTACCTGATTGCCGGCAGGCCCCGTGCACCTGTTTCAATTGTGCCTCCTTCCTGTATATTTCCGCAGAGAAGCCGTATGCCTTCTATTCTTCTCAAAGGGCTGATGAAACCACAGACCTGAACATTTGCTTGATTTCTCTATGTGGAGCACCTTATGTTTTTTTTTTTTTTTTTTTTTTGCATTTCTGGATGCAGGAACGGTCATGTGCAATTTCCATCTGCCGCTGGAACGGCGTGTTCCTTAAAAGCCGGAGGGAATAAATGACAGTGTGATTCCCCCTCCTGACTCTAATTCTCCAGTTCACTTTGTACAAAAATGAGCGTGCATCCAGCGAGGCAGTCAAAACAACACAACAAAACCCTAGCGGGGCTTTAACACAAAGGGCAATTAGTTCGCAAAAGTAGCGTCTGCTGCTGAGACAAAATCCAAGAGCACAAACGCTCGTCTTTAATGGGCAGACGCCTGGTACTGTTTGGAAAAACACAACTTTAGTTGACCTCCCTCTGTCTGACTTGTACTTTTTGTAAGTTGTATCTGCTGTCTAGTGAATCAAAAGTTGAAGTTTCACTCAGCAAAGCAATCCTTGCAACATAATGTGTATGCAATGCATCCACGCGCCACATTACGTTTGATGGTTTTCAGTCTAAAATAGTTTGAAGTTTAAAATAGTTTTAAAAGGTTAAAGTTTAAATGTTTTGAAGGCAATACAGTCCCAGATAGATAGTCTCAGACAATTACTAGCATGTTTTAACATGTTGCTAACATGTTTCTAGCATGATTAGGAAGTTGTTAGCATGTTTCTAACATGATTAACAGGTGTTAGCATGTTTCTAGCATGATTAACAGGTTGCTAACATGTTTCTGGCATGATTAACAAGTTGCTAGCATGTTTCTAGTAAGATTAGCATGTTTCTTGCATGATTAGCAGGTTGCTAACATGTTGCTAGCATGATTCTAGTAAGATTAGCATGTTTCTTGCATGATTAGCAAGTTGCTAGCATGTTTCTAGCATGATTAACAGGTGCTAACATTTCTCTACCATTATTTTAGTATGATTAGCAAGTTGCTAGCATGTTTCTACCATGATTAGCAAGTTGTTAGCATGTTTCTAGCCTAATTAACAATATGCTAGCATGTTTCTAACATGGCTAGCAGGTTGTTTGCATGTTTTTAGCATGATTACCATGTTGCTAACATGTTTTAAGCATGATTAACAGGTGTTAGCATGTTTCTAGCGTGATTAACAGGTTGCTAACATGTTTCTAACATGATTAACAGGTTGCTAGCATGTTTCTAGCAAGATTAACATGTTGCTAGCATGTTTCTAGCATGATTAACAGGTTGCTAACATGTTGCTAGCATGATTCTAGTAAGATTAGCATGTTTCTAACATGTTTCTAGCATGCATGATTAGCAGGTTGCTAACATGTTTATGATTCTAGTAAGTTGCTTGTTTCTAACATGCATGTTTCTTGCATGATTAGCAGGTGCTAGCATGTTACTAACATGATCCTAGCACATTTAGCAAATTACTAGCATGATTCTAACATCATTAACATGTTAATAACATGTTGCTAGCATGATTCTAACACGATTAACAAGTTACTAGCATGTTTCAAGCATGATTAGCAAGTTACTAGTGTGATTAGCATGTTACTAATATGTTGCTAGCATGATTAACAAGTTATTAACATGTTTCTAGCATGATTAGCATGTTAATACCATGTTGCTAGCATGATTAGCAAGTTATTAACATATCGTTAGCATGATTAACATCTTCCTAGCTTGATTAGCAAGTTACTAGCATGATTGTAGTTGCTAGTCTTGTCTAGACAGATAAATAGATTAGAAATATTAGAATGTTAGTTTGAATGGATTAGAAATAGTTCATAGAAGGGAATTCTTGATTGAGTCTCAGGGGATTCTGGGAGTTTAAGTTTGAATTTTGACAGTTGGAGTTTGAATAGTGTTGCTCATCTGAACATTCCGTCAGTGTCTATGGGATTGCTATGATTTTTAATCTTTAATTGTATGAAAACTCTTTAAGCTCTAGGAGGAGAATAATAAGCTTCAGCAGCAGATCAGACGTAATGACTTGTGTATGTGTGGTATGAGCTGTTTGTGTAACAGATACATCGTACACTTCAAGTACATTTATTAACAGTCGTGTTGGTTACTGACGGTCTAATTTCCATGACATAAACCTATTTATGCAGTGCACAGATATGCATCAGTCTTGCATAATAAAGCCTGATTTTGAGCTTCTCACATCATATTTCAGATGAGACACATGGTGTGACTGTCTACTGCCCCCTACTGGACAAACAAATATCACACACACAAAGCATTAAAGTTATTACTTCAGAAAAGGCTCTTTAAATACGATTGATCATTATATTTAGATTAATCACAGTTCTTACCTGCACTTTGTGATTTTTCTACGAGGAATTCTCTTATTTTCTCCACCCACAGGTATAAAATACTTTCCCCTGTATTCTCCCTACATGAAAACACAAGAAAATCACTCATAAACATGCCGTATATTCAATTATTGACATGTTCTAATTAGATACATTACATGTTTGATCATTAATGTTATAGAATAAAGTATTACAACAATATATATGAATATATAATATATAGATTAACATATATAATTAATATATCACATTTATTATTATTATTATTAATAATATTCTACAATAAAATAACTATATTATACTGAATAAATATGATGTTAATAATATTTATTTTAGTACTGCATTGAAATTAATAATACTAATGGTTTATTTACCATAAAACAATATATTAAATATGATATTTTTGCTGCAATAAATAAATAAATAAATAAATAAATAGGAAGATTAGAAATATTAATAATATAAAGGATCACAAAATTTGTTAACATATTTATTTTAATACTGTATTCGAAGTACAAATATTAATAATTTACTTATTAAATTAATATATTAATAATATTCTTAACAAATTAATATATTAATAATATTCTAAAATAAAAGGACCATATTATACTGAATAAATATGATGTTAATAATATTTATTTTAGTGCTGCATTGAAATTAATAATACTAATGGTTTATTTACCATAAAACAATATATTAAATATGATATTTTTGCTGCAATGAATAAATAGGAATATTAGAAATATGAATAATATAAATATAAAATAATTTTAATAACATATTAATTAAGTTAACATTTATTATAATACTGTATTCAAAGTACAAATATTAATTATTTACTTATTATTAAATTACTATATTAGCTATGATATTTTTGCTGCTATATTAAATTATTGATTGTTCTAAATAGATACATTACATATTTGATCATTAATGTTATAGAATAAAATATTACGTATAATTAATATATTTACATATATAATAACATACAATATATAATAACTGCATTTAAATTACTAAGATTAAAGGTTTATTTATCAAAAATCAATATATTAAATATGATATTTTTGCTGCTATATTAAATTATTAACATGGTTTAAATAAATTTTATATTTGATCATTAATATTATATCTTAAAACATTTGATTATTAATAATATAAAAGGACCACATTATATTAAATAAAACTTGTTAACATTTTTATATTAATATTCAAATGCTTAAATTGATATTAAATAATTAATATATTACATATACATCAACATTACTATTAATTTTTAAAATAAATGGACCATTTAATACTGAATAAATATTATGTTTATAATAATATTTATGTTAATACTGCATTCAAATTACTAATATTAAATGTTTATTGACCATAAATCAATATATTTAGTATGATATTTTGGCTGCTATATTAAATTATTAATGTGTTGTAAATAAATTACATATTTGCTAATTAATATTATAGTGTAAAACATAAATAAATAGGATACATGTGTTTATTTGATTATTAATAATATAAAAGGACCATATTATATTGAATAAAATTTGTTACATTTATTACTAATATTAAGGATTTATTTATTATTTAATTAATATATTAGCTATGATATTTTTGCTGCTATATTAAATTATTGATGTGATTAAGTAAATCAAGTATATTTGACCATGTTAACCAATTTTATTTTATATAAAGGCAAAAATAATAATAACATTTTTTATTCAATATAATATGGTCCTTTTATATTATTAATAAATAAATATCCTATTTATGTTTTCTGCTGTAATGTTAATATTTGTATTGTATTTAAATTACTAATATTAATGCTTTATTTATTATTAAATTAATATATTAGCTATTACATTTTTATTGCTATATTCAATTATTGACGTGTTCTAAATAAATTAATTATATTTGACCATTAAATTGACTATTACAGAATAAAATATTGTATATAATTAGTATATAATACTTTAAAGATAGTTAAAGCATTTGATTACTAATGTGATAGAATAAAATACAATATATAATTAGTATATAATATTTCAAGAGTATTTCAAGCATTTGACTATTAATTTGATAGAATAAAATATTATTTATAATTAATATATAATATTTCAAGAATATTTCAAGCATTTGATTATTAATGTGATAGAATAAAATACAATATATAATTAGTATATAATATTTCAAGCATTTGATTATTAATTTGATAGAATAAAATATTATTTATAATTAATATATCGTATTTCAAGAGTATTTCAAGCATTTGATTATTAATGTGACAGAATAAAATACAATATATAATTAGTATATAATATTTAAAGCATTTGATTATTAATTTGATATAATAAAATATTATTTATAATTAATATATAATATTTCAAGAGTATTTCAAGCATTTGATTATTAATGTGACAGAATAAAATATAATATATAATTAGTATATAATATTTCAAGCATTTGATTATTAATTTGATAGAATAAAATAGTATATATAATTAACATATAATATTTCAAGCAATTGATTATTAATGTGATAGAATAAAATATTATATAGAATTAATATGTAATATTTCAAGCATTTGATTATTAATTTGACAGAATAAAATATTATATATAATTAGTATATAATGTTTAAAGAATTTGATTAATTTGATAGAATAAAATATAATATATAATTAAAATGTAATATTTCAAGAATAGTTCATGCATTTTATTAATGTGATCGAATAAAAAATTATGTAAGATTAGTACAGAATATTGTAAGAATATTATAAGCATTTGATTATTAATGTGATAGAATAAAAATGTTCATATCACACTGAATAAATCATATTTTTTTTATTGATACTGATACTCACACATAGATCTCCTCCAAACTGTTGGACAGATTCATCCTGTCTGCTCCTCTGAGCCACCCGGCGCTGCCAACACAACACCATCATCAATCACATTCATCTCCCAACACCAAACTCACAATCAAAAGCATCACACCTACTTGATCTGATAAACGGGAGGCGCTGAGCTCGGGTAATCTGGAGGAAGTATGATCTTCAAACAAACACAGAACACACATTACACTTTCATAGCACACATTTAGTTCCCATGTATTGATGCACGAGTCTCACACCTGTAAACAGACCGTCCATTTGGGCTGCTGCGTGTCATCCGACACTCTGATGCAGAAAACTCTGGCCGCTTCATCGATCACACACCACTCGTCCGCGTAGATGGACGACAGAGCCTCGATCTCCTCGATCTAACACACACACACACACACACTCCAGATCAGCGCACGAGCTCATCATCACAACACACATCACGTGACCGCGCGGGGTCTCACCTGAGCCTGCAGGTCAACATCAGCACCCCGCTCCTCTGATCTGTCCATCTAATTCAACACATGCTGCTGCTGACGACAGTTTAACACACAGTTACACACTTTATGACTTATTAATATGTGTATTCATATAGTGTCAGAGACCGTGAGAGGTGCATTCGTGTGTTTGAAGTGTCAGATGTAAAGCACGTGTGATCTTACTGGAGGAAAGTCTCAAAATAAACTGTTCACGCAAGTAAAAGCAATTCACACTACTTCCGGGTTAGAGCTGAGTCACGTGGGCACCGCGTTTTTGCATATCGTTTTACATATTTGTATTTTCGCTTATGAATATTAATGTTTATAGGATAAAATAACTATATTATACTGAATAAATAAAATAATATTATAATTATATATTTATGGAACAATAAATGTGTGTGGTGAAGATGATCATTTTATTAATATATTAAGTTACTGATATCTCTAAACGTTTAGATTTATATTTGATATATTTGATAATTACTGTATTTGTGTATTTGATTATTAATATGATAGAATCAAGTGTCTGTATTACACTGAATAAATATTTTAGGTTAATATTTGTTTTTAATGACGCACTTAAATAATTTATATTTTACAACATTTTGCTGCTATTTTCATTTATTGACATATTGCAAACAAAATAAATTATACTATAAAACATTATATATAATTATTATATATGTGTATTTACTTATTAATATTCTAAAATAAAAAAGTACATGTATTTTATAATAAATATTATGTTAATAAAACTGTTTTAATGCATTGACTAATTATTATGTTAATTTTTTATTTATAATTAAATGAATATATTAAATATGATATTTTTGGTTCTATTTTACATTTTTGATGTGTTCTAAATGAATCAATTATAAATATAATTATTGGTGTTATAGAATTTTATATTATACATATAAAGGTCCACATTACATTTAATTAATGTTATGATAATGAGTTCATAACTAATATTACATTAAATTATTTTTTAAACTTAAATTAATGCATTAAATATTATTATACGATTGTGTCTATATGACATTTTTGAAATCTTTTAAAATAAATAAATGTAATATTTAATTACTATTTAATATATATATTATAAACAAATAAATTATAGTATAAAACATGATATATTTATGATATATGTGTATTTGATTAATAATATTCTAAAAACAAAAAGTCCATATATTTTATAATAAATATTATGTTTATGAAACTTGTTTTGATAATGCACTGAAATGACTAGTTAATAATTATGTTAATGTTTTATTTAACATTAAATTAATATATTAAATATGATATTTTTCGGGCTATTTTCCATTTTTGATGTGTTCTAAATTAATAAATTATACATTTATTTATTTATGTTATAACATTTTATATTATATACATATATAAAGGTCCATATTACATGTAATAAATGTTAATGCATTCATAACTAATATTACAATTTTATTATCTTAATTTAATGCATTAAATATTATTATATAAGTGTGTATATACATTTTTTGAAGTTTTTAAAATAGATAAATGTAATACAGATAAATAATTATACAGAATAAAATTATATATATATAAATGATACTATTTGATTAATAATGTTATAAAACAAAAAAAGTCCATATATTTCATAACAAATATTATGTTAATAATACTTGTTTTGATAATGCACTTAAATTACTAATATGAGAGTTTTATTTATAATTAAATTAAAATATTAAATGTCACATTTCTGGTTCTGGTATACATTGTTTAATGTGTTCTAAATAAAAAAAATCAATTATATGATTATAATTAAATTAAAGTTTAATATGAGTATTAATATATAATACTCATCTTGTATATTATATTATACAATAATTATATTAATAATACTTGTTTTGATAATGCACTGAAGAAATTACTAATATGAATGTTTATTTATAATTAAATGAATATATTAATTTTTTGTTCTTTTTTTAAGTTTTTGATGTGTTCTAAAAAATACATTAATATTATATATTAATATATTACTAGATATATTCATGTACAATGTCAGTAAATTAATATAGCTGCAAAATGTCATATATAATATTTTATTGGCCAGTAAAACAATATTAATACATAAAACAAATATTATTAACCTCATATTTATTAAGTGTAATACAGACTATTTATTCTATCATATTAATAACCAAATGCACAAATATAGTAATTATTTGTAATATTTTATTATTTCTATGAATTTAACGATCAAATACAAATGCTTTAATATAACACATCAGTACCTGGATCATATTTAATACATACATTTTATTGTTTCATAAATATACAATTAATTAAAACACTAAATAAATAAATATTTAATTAGTCCCTCTCTTCATCTATCGATCAACGGCGATGGACGTCGAAAGAGCGCTAATGAGCCAAGCCCCACTGCCAGCCAATCAAAACGCGGCATTCAAAAGCGTCACCTATCAGCCACTAGCGGAGAGTTGCCTCATTAATTATTCATGACATGCCAATGTTGTTCCACCTCACGCGGGCTGGCGGAGGAGAAAAACACAGCGCGAACGAGTGAAGATCGTCACCATGGCGACAGCGATTTATCTCGAACATTATCTCGATAGTGAGTACAGTTCATTTTGGGACAAACGCGCTGGATTAAACGTAGTTTTAGGCAGGATGAAGGCGGTTTGAAACGTCCAGTTTGAGGATGTTTTGGTGGCTAATGTCAGATTAGCATTAGCAGGGTGCAGCTAGTAAGCCAACAGGTTGATTAGCTACATTTCCACTGTGTCAAACTGCGTAAATCTAATTTATTCTTTTGTTTAGTTGTTAGGTCATTATATATGCACATCTACTGTAAAGCCACAGCAAGTTGTAAATACAGCACAGAAAGTAGTTAGCCAGCATGCTAACAACATGCTAAGTCAACAAACTCATGTTGTTTGTGTGTTTTTGGTAAGAGTTTATGTGTGTGCTTATAAACAGCACATGTGTTTCATAAAAACAGACAGGTTTCTGTGTGTTTTCTGCTTTGGGATAAATAGAGGACTCGATCCAGAAGTTTCCTCATGTATGTAAACAGTATATTAAACTATGGATGTGTTTTTGTGTGACCTCAGGCATTGAAAACCTGCCCTGTGAGCTCCAGAGAAACTTCACACTCATGCGGGAACTCGATAACAGAGCGGAGGGTGAGATAACATATGGGATCCGTCTCAAATCATAGTGTGCTGTCTGTCTAGGGAGCATTTTTGGGCATCATTGGAACATTTAGTGTGAATTACCAAAAACACAACGTGGATGGATGTGTTTTGATTTTGTATTTACTGCTCATTGATGAATATTTGACAGCTTTTTTCTTCTTTTGCAGAAAAGAAATCCGAAATCGATAAGCTTGCAGAAGAATACATTAAAAACGTCCGAAATCTGGCTCCGGATCAGAGAGTGGAGCACCTGCAGAAGATTCAGAACGGATTCAGCAAATGCAAAGAATACAGCGACGACAAAGTGCAGCTCGCCATGCAGACGTACGAAATGGTCAGTAATCGATTTTAGATGTTCGTGACTTTAATCAAACCTGGAAATATCAGGGAATTTTTAACTTGTGTTTTTCTAAATTTTCTATATTGAATATCTCTCTAAAGTATTTTATTGTCAATTATTTTTTGTTGTAGTAAAAACAGTTTTCCATGTTTTATATTCAGCTCTAAAATGTTAATTGAGTAGAACATGTAATTCTTAAAATATTCATTTTTTAAGGTAAAAAAGTATTTTTTTATTGTAAATGTAAATATAATATTCCATATACTCAGCTCTAAAAAATGTAATTGAGTAGAAATTGTTTTTATATTTTAAAATTAGCTAAAATATTCAACAGGAACTGTTTTATTGTCAAAACATAGAATTTGTATTAATAGTAAATATAATTTTCCATTATTTTATACTCAGCTCTTAAATATTTAATTAAGCAGAAATTGTTTTATTGTCAAAAATCATAGTTTTTTAATAGTAAATCTAAGTTTCTGTACACTCAGTTTTAAAATATTGAGTACAAACTGTTTTTTTGTTAAAAATCATAAAATATTTACTTGTAGTAAATATAAATTTGCTTTATTTTATAGGTTTCTCAGTTAAATCTAAGTTTTTGTATACTCAGCTCTAAAGTTTTGAGTACAACTTCTTTTACTGTCAAAACTTATAAAATATTTATTTGTAGTAAATATAATTTTCCATAATTTTATACTCTGCTCTTAAATATTTAATTAAGCAGAAATTGTTTTATTGTCAAAAATCATAGTTTTTACAGTAAATCTTAGTTTCTGTGTACTCAGCTCTAAAATGTATAGAAACTGATTTATTGTCAAATATCATAGTTTTTTTATAGTAAATCTAAGTTTCTATATACTTAGCTTTAAAATATTGAGTAGAAACTGTTTTTTGTCAAAAATCATAAAATATTTACTTGTAGTAAATATAAATTTGCTTTATTTTATAGGTATCTAAGTTAAGTTTAAGTTTAGCTCTAATATTTTGAGTAAAACTTCTTTTAGTGTCAAAAATTATAAAATATTTATAGTAAATATTTTCCCCATGAAATATTTTTGGAAATATTGTCAAAAATCATGTTTTTTTAATAGTAAATCTAAGTTTCTGTATATTCAGCTCTAAAATATTGAGTAGAAACTTGTTTTATTGTCAAAAATCGGATTATGTATTCATAGTAAATATAATTTTCCATTATTTTATACTCCGCTCTAAAATATTTAATTTAGTAGAAATTGTTTTATTGACAAAAATCATACAATATTTTATAGTAAATCAAGGTTTCTGTATTTTATACTCAGCTCTAAATAATAAAGTAGAAATTGTTTTTTGTCAAAAATCATACAATTTTTATTTGCAGTAAATATAATTTCCCATTATTTTACACTCAGCTCTAAAATATTTAGCAGAAACTGTTTTATTGTCAAAAGTCATAGAATTTGTATGTGTAGTAAATACAATTTCTCATTATTTTATATCCAGCTCAGAAATATAGTAGAAATTGATTTATTGTCAAAATTCATAGGTTTTTTTTATAATGTAAATACAATTTTTTGTATTTTATACCCTGCTATAAAATAATTTAGTAGAAACTGTTTTGTTGACAAAAATCATAGTTCTTCTATAGTAAATATATTTTATGTATTTTATACTTGCCTCTAAAATATTAAACTGAGTAGAAATTAATTTATTGTCATAAATCATAGAATTATTTATAGTAAATTTAAGTTTCTGTATTTTATACTCAGCCCTAAGATAACTGTTTTATTGTCAAAAATCATAGAATGTTTATTGTTTAATGTTTATAATAGTAAATTGTGTGTATAATTGAGTAAAAACTTTTATGGTCAAAAATCGGATTTATTATAGTAAATGTACTTTTTGTATTTTATGCTCAGCTCAAAATTAGAATCAGAATCAGATTTTTTTCTGTAGTAAATATAACTTTCTGTATTTTATACTCAGCTCAAAATTAATTAGAAATTTTGTAGAATTTGCAATATATAAATGCAAGTATGTATTACAGTATTTTTAACGTTATTTTATTTTAAAGACATACCAAAAAAAGAAAAATGCAATAAAATAAATAAATAAGTAGTCAATCACTGCTGTTTTTGCACATGAAATCATTTTGCATTAATTTTTCTCTTGGTATTATTATTTAAAAAACCCAAGCTGTTTCTCACTAGGTGGACAAACACATCCGAAGGCTCGACGCCGATCTCGCTCGCTTTGAGAATGAGCTGAAGGAAAAGTTGGACGTTAGCGGCTACGAAAGTCCAGACAACAGAACGGCCAAGAGTAAGACAGACTGTGGCCTGATTTGGCCAAATATAACACATGTCATAGTCAACATGATGTACGAGCATAATAAAACCGATAATCTGCTGTCTTTCGCAGAGGTAGGAGGTCGAGGAAATTTAAAGGAAAAACGCCGGCCGAAAGGAAGAGGACGCAAATCATCAGATTAGGACGAGTTTATTTCAACACTCGCATCACTTGCGCAACAATGGATGTGAATGGGTGCCATCAGAATGACAAAAAGAAAATGAAGAACAGGTGAAACAAAACTAATGACAATTTTCATCCAGAAAAGCCATCCAAGATTAGGACGAGTTTGTTTCAACATCAGATTTGGAAAAATGTAGCATCGCATCACTTGCGCAACAATGGATGGGAATGGGTGCCGTCAGAATGACAGTCCAAACAGCTGATTTAAAAACATCATAGTAATCCAATAAGTAATCTTGCAAAGTCAGATCCATCATTAAGACATTTTTAACTGCAATATGCATCCGTAATCCATAATAATCCTTCCTTAATGGAAAAAAGTAGTCCATAATGAAAAATTAATCCATAATGAAAAATTAGTCTGATCTGAATAAGGAGAGAAATCTGCACAGATCAAACACCTTTTATAAGCAGTCCAAAATAGGTCCAAACAAATATTTGGCTGGATTTTGATGTTTAATCAGCTGTTTGGACTCTAAATCTGATGGCACCCATTCACTGCAGTGGATCCATCGGTGAGAAAGTAATGCTACATTTCTTCAAATCTGATAAATAAACAATCTCATGTACATCTTGGATGGCCTAAGGATGTTCTTTTAAGGTATAGTTCATTCGAAAATACAGGTTTGAAGTGACATTTACATTGTTTTTCTCATTTCCGCAGCCCTGAGTTCTCCGAATCCATCCTTCCCGTTCACCCGTCAGACGTCTTAGACATGCCCGTCGACCCCAACGAGCCCACATACTGCCTGTGCCACCAAGTATCATATGGAGAAATGATCGGATGCGACAACCCTGATGTACGTGCTAACGCTTTAAACAGTTTATTAGCCTTTTCTCAATGCATTAATTTAACCAAAATGCTTTTCTTAACAGTGTCCCATTGAGTGGTTTCACTTCGCCTGTGTTGATCTGACAACGAAACCCAAAGGGAAATGGTACGTCACTCTTTTCATGAGGAACCGTCTGTATCTGTGTTTCAAACATGGAAAAACAATGTTTCTTTTTTTCTTTGTTTCTTTCTTCCAGGTTCTGTCCACGATGCACCCAGGATCGAAAGAAAAAATGAGATGCACATTTGTAACGTTGAGAGATTACATTTCTATATGAATATATACGTATGCATATATATGTATATATATATGTATTTTGTCTAAGTAGTAAAATAGGATAATATATACTCCTTTATATGGCCATGATGAATTATATGAGGGTCGCGAGGAAACAAAGTTTTTATTTTTCAAAGTACTTGAAATGTTTCCATTTGTTTAAGTTTCATTCTGTGTTGTCGAATTGTCATTTTCAGACAATCTAGGATATATTATATATGATATATATATTTTTCTCTTTACTTACTGATTAGTATGTATTTTATTTTTACGACGCTTCAAGCAACTATCATGTCTGTGTGCTTTGCTCATGAAATGTTTTTAGCCCAGCACAAGTCGTTCGGAACGATTTTGCGAACTTTTAAGAATTCGCATTTGCCGCTCTTGCACTTATAACGCGACTACTTTTCCTGCAACTATCAATTTGCTTTGGAACTCAACTTGTTGTTCGAGCAAAGCGAAAGTTTGAAGTGCAACGTTTTGTTGTTTCTACTTATGTAATTTCAGACGATAACCCGAAATCTCACGCAGCTCATAAGTGCTCATTTAAGTTTTTCCCCGGTCAAATTCTGCTTTATTCTTCACTGTGTTAGCGTAAATATTTTGCAGAACTAAAAGCGATTAACTACTGTGGAAACTTGTTTCTGCCTCAAACTTAAAAAATAAAAAAAAACGTAATCTAACTATTTAGATTTGTTTCTCACAATTCTGCCTTTTTCGTAGTATGGCAAGTCTGAATTGTGAGATAGAAAAGCTGCAATTATTTCTTTTTTTATTCCGTGGCAGAAAAAAAAAAAGAATTTTGAGATATATAACTCAAGATTTTTTTAATCACAATTGAGACTTTAAATCTCTCAATTCTTTAGTTTATATCTCGCAATTGTTTTTTGTTTCTGCCACAGAATAAAAAATAAAGGTAATTGCAATTTTTTTTTTTATCCTTATCTCACAATACTGACTTTCTTTGTCGAATTTTATATATCACAATTCAAAACATTGTTCTCAGAATTACAAGTTTTTAACAATTTTGTAGTTTATATGTTAGTTTATACATTTAGTTTCTAAACAGCCACAATTACTTTGTTACTCTCACAGTTGAGTTTATATCTCATAATTGTGTTTTTTTTGTTTCTGCTATGGTATAAAAATTAAAAAAAAAAAAATTATAATTGCAACTTTTTTTCATATCTTGCAATTCTTTAGTTCTTAGATTATATAATTAGACAAAAAAGTTACTTTTTTGTAATTCCGTCGTACAAAAAAAGTTGTTTTTTGTTACCACTGTGGAATAAAAAATAAAAATATGTAATTGCGATTTTAGATGTCCACATATTTTACATTTCTAGTTAGAGTTAGATTGTATAATTAGTTTATAAAAAGTCACAATTACTTTTTTTACTTTATTCCGTGCACAAAAAAAGAATTGTGAGATAAAATTTTGTTTATATCTCACAGTTGTTTTTTTTGTGCTTCTGCCACAGAATTGAAAGTTGCAATTAATTTTTTTTTTTGCAATTTAGATTTTTTTTTTCTCACAATTCTTTCATTTTTTTGTCTTAGACAATATAATTAATTTATAAAAAGCCGTAATTACTTTTTTTTATTCCATGCACAAAAAAAGAATTTTGACCAAAAAATATTCCTTTGCGAGTTTATATCTCGCAATTCTGACTCTTCTTTGCAATAGCAAGTTTATATCTAACAATTCTTTCGTTTTTGTCTTAGACAATATAATTACTTTATAAAAGACAAAAGAATTGCGAAACAAAAAAGAACTGTGAGATAAAATTTCGTTTATATCTCGCAATTTTTTTTTGCTACTGCCACAGAATAGAAAGTCGCAATTACATTTTTTATGTTTTATTGCAATTTCGATTTTTGTTTTCGCAATTCTTTCGTTTTTGTCTTAGACAATATAATTTTTTAATAAAAAGTCGCAATTACTTTTTTTACTTCATTCTGTGCACAAAAAAATAACTGCAAGATAAAATTCCTTTGCAAGTTTGTCTCACAATTCCGACTCTTTTTTCGCAATAGCAAGTTTATATCTAACAGTTCTTTCGTTTTTGTCTTAGACGTTACAGTTACTTTATAAAAGACAAAAAATTGCAAAACAAAAAAGAATTGCGAGATAAAATGTAGTTTATATATCACAATTGTTTATTTTTTTTTGAAAGTCGCAATTACGTTTTTTTATTTTTAATCGCAGTTTTGATTTTTTTCTCACAATTGTGAGTTTATCAGTTCTTTTCTTTTCAGAATTTATACCTCATTAACTGTAAGACATAAGCTCATAATTACGAGGAACAAAAGCCGAATTGTGAGATAAAAAGTCACAATTACCTTTTTATGTTTTTTTTTTTTTTTTTTACCACCACGTTTCAAACTCCATCCTGAAGAAAACGACTTGTCCAGTTCTGAATGTTTTAACGTGTGGTTTTGGCAGTATCTGCCGTCTTTTCTCCAGCAGCTTTGATGCACTTTCTAATTGGCCGGACTTGGCGCTTACGACCAGAACACTTTCAGATTCAGTGCCGATTTTGTGGCTGTAAAGGTCGGAGAAGCAAACAGACTGTCAGAGGATCAACCAAAGCGAGATTAAGCGTGTTAACGCTGCCCTTGTGTTATTTTATCATTCTGTATGTGATCCAAATACAAAACATGAACTATTTCTTCTATCATATTGACGTGAGACTACCTTATTGAACACGCGTACCTGTACTTTGTATCGTGTCATCAGTAGTGGGTAGAATCCGCGAGGTTGACAGTGTGACAATCAAGTAGCGTTTTATTTTTTCATGTTTAACTATCTCTGAAATTATATGGATTAGATGTTCCGTACAGCTTTTCGTAAAAACAAATAAATATTTACCATTAAATCTCCTCTGTCATTTGATATGTATGAAAGCCTATGAATGAGTGCTGTTTATATTTGGTATTTATTAATATTTTGTTGTCTGTACTATACAGACTTAACAAAGTCATCATCAGATTTCAACAGAAGTCCCATAATGCATCAGTTCTCCATGTGTTTTCATTCTGAATCGTTTGAAATCCATTGTAGTGTCTCTAAAACTCTTCATCGGACTGCTCTTCGTCCCAGCTGCACGTTTCTCGCACGCTATTCTCTGGAAACTCCACTTCCAGGTCGTACACGAAGTCCGGATCCTCCTTGTGTTTGCGGTTGCGCTCGAACAGCTCGTCCATCTGGGCCTTCCTGCGGTTCAGCTCGTCGTCGCTCAGTTTATTCAGGTCCTCGTCGTTGGGGTCGGACCGCCGTCTGGCGGCGAGACTCTCCTCCAGGCTGAGACCCTTCAGATGATCGCGGAGGATGAGATGAAGCCTCTCCAGCTGAGCCAAAGAAACGGACTCCAGGTAAATGCTGTGGCGCACGTGATGCTTCAGGCGCTCTGCTGCTCGACTACAGTCTGGAAACGAGGTGTAATACTTTATATTAACATGTATTAAAAACAACAGTTCTGCGTTTTTCTTCATCAAATTTGGATTGTGTCATTTAATCGCTTGCTCAACAGTGGATGTGAATGGGTGCGGTCAAAATCAGAGTCGAAACAGTTGATAAAAACATCACAATAATTCAAAAGTAATCCGCACTACTCCAGTCCATTACAAAAATGTAATCCGAAAAATAATCCGGTTAGTCTTGTGAAGCCGAAAACGGCATTTGTAAGACATAAGTCCATCATTAAGACATTTTGAATGAAAATACGAGTCCGTAATCCATAATAACACTTAACAAGTGGAGGAATCAGGAGAGAAATCTGTGCAGATCAAGCAGTTTACAAGCCAAAACAGCTCTAAACAAATAAACTACCCATCAAACGTTTTTAAAGAAGACTTTTGCACCAAGCCTGCATTTAGTTGATTCAAAATACTGCAAAAGCAGTAATATTCAAAGTAACTGCTTTCTATTTGAATATATTTTAAAATGTAATTTATTCCTGTGATTTCAAAACTGAATTTTCAGCATCATTCCTCCAGTCATTCAGTGTCATATGATCCTTCAGAAATCATTCTAATATGTTGATTTGCTGTTACATTTTTAAAAAGACACTATAGAAATGAAAACTTTTATTTAGCAAGGATGCTTTAAATTGATCTAAAGTGGTGATTAAAGACATTTAAAATGTTACAAAAGATTTCTATTTCAGATAAATGCTGTTCTACTCAGCTGTTTTCAACATAATAATAATAATAATAATAATAAATGTTTTTGAGCAGAAAATCAGAATATTAGAATGATTTCTGAAGGATCATGTGACTGGAGTAATGATGCTAAAAAATCATCTTTGAAATCACAGGAATAAATTGTTTTAAAATATATTCGAATAGAAAGCAGTTATTTTAAACAGTAAAATATTTCTAATTTTCTGGGATCAAATAAATGCAGGCTTGGTGAGCAGAAGAGACTTATTAAAAAACATTAAAAATCTTACTGTTCAAAAACTTTTGACTGGTAGTGTATGTGGGTGGATTTTGATGTGCGAGACAACAGAAGATGGACTTTTCCAACGGAGGACTTGTATTTTAGCTAAAAACGTCTTAATGATGGATTTGTTTCAGTTTTTGTCTTCTCAAGATGTCAAGTGATAAACTGGAGTGGTGTGGATTACTTGTGGAGCTTTTATCAGCTGTTTGGACTCTAATTCTGACGGCATCCATTCACATCCATTGGTGTAGGCAAGTGAAGAAATGCTGCATTTCTCCAAATCTGATTAAGAAACAAACTCATCTACAGCTTAGATGTAGTACATTTTCAGCAAATGTTCATTTTTGGGTGAACTATCGCTTTAAGAGAGTATTTAATTTGAATTTGAAGTAACGGTTAATTAACGGTTCTTTTATGCATTACATTAAGTTACAAAACCTCGTTTGCTTAACGATCGCAAACATACTCACCTGAATACTGAGAGAAATTCCTGACAGGAATGACTCTTTTCCTTATTTTGCTGGTGTTTTTGTTCTCATATATAAGGATGATGGAAGGAGGAATAAATTTCACTCCACATCGCTTTGCTACAATGGACATTTTTACTCACACTTCCATTTCGATCTGCAGAATCACACGAGAAATAGAGTTTAGGAATATACATCGATCTATCTATTTATCTGATATGAGTACTGTAACCATAGCAACAGTGAGATGTGTCGCTTCGCTCAAAGACTAATGGAATATTATTATCAATTGCCTGATTCGCGCCGGTTTTCTTAAAGGCGCAGGCTCACATTTAAACACAACGCACTCGCTCGTAAATAAACCAGCTGTTGAGCGTAAAACGAAAGCGTTACTGTATTGGTTGTCTGACTGAGGTTTCCAAGCTTCCTCTTTCTGGTGTAACGGTTCTTCTGTTGAAATCCGCTTTGAGGGAGTTTCGCGCTCGACGCTCATCAGCGCCCCCTGCCGGCGTGACGTCATGAAACCCGGAAGTGAACCCACCGGGATTACAGCATGACCGACCATGGTTAAGTTTTATTTATTAGCAACTGCTTTGTGTTTTATCCAACATGGAAACGCACAAGAAGGTATTTATAATCGCGTTACAATTAGTAATCGATTTTTAACAAATATGTAAAACTTTTTGTGTTTTATATTTTTCCATTCATCAGATTGTTTTCCATCTGAATGGCTAAAGTCAGTGTCGATGTCTATGAAGATTTCCAAAGCCGGATTTCACAGGTTTCCTTTCGCTTTTTAATTTTATTAACGTGTTTGTGTCTGTTTATGGTGTTTTAATGGTTCAATATGATGTTTCGGTTATAGAGATCTTCATTACAGTGTTCATTGGAGCAAAATAGATCATGATGTTCAAGCTCTACTAGTCCAAAAGCTGCCCAGTGGAGTTTATATGGATGAATATCAGCTGGAAACACTAAGACGTGACACGGGTTTGGAGGTTAGCACCGTTTATATTGATTTTGTATAAGTTCATGTTGAAATGCAGCATGTGAGGTGTTTGTTTATGCTGTTTTAATGTGTTGTAGGTTCTTCTGGACTCAAAGGTTGATCTGGAAGCTCCAGAGTATTTGTCGTCTGGTTTCACGGCGCTGGTTTTTCTCTCTGGGAAACACGAGGTTGTGGTTCCCGTTCACGGGCGATATCACCGACCGTCAGACTCCAGCAAATGGGTGAAAGTAGACATTGAGTCACCCAGACTTCTGCTTAGATCAGACCAGTGTGAGACACTGCAGACGAAAACAATGAATGAATCAAACCTCACCTGTCTGCAGAAATGTCTAATGAGTGTTTCTGTGTTTTTCTGAATCATAGGCCAGACACTGAGTCCTGGTGTACGTCATGTAATGTTTGATGCTCCATGTACCGTCAGCAACCACAGCATCTGCTCATGGATAGAGATCTTGCATCTAGAGGTAATGCTAATAAAGTGAAACCGTTGCATATATTTTTTTTTAATTATAGTATCTGTGTATGTTGTTAATAACTAAATTGTTAATATAATGCAATTGTTATAATAATATGATTTATAGTAATATATTATGTATTATATAACAAAGTTCACGTGTCGTTAACTTTTTTTGTCTTTTGCTTGCGTCTCATTCAGGATAATGGTGGAGTGAGTCTGGAGATCCCGGTCGGTGATTCGTCGATGATCGTCACTGTGTGTGTCGTTACTGTGCTGACGACTGTATTGAGCTGCGCTTACCTGCTCACAAACATCTGGAAACACGGCAGCTTTTGATCACAGTCTAATGGAAAGCAAATTCTCAGATTTCTGAGCCAGTGTCACTGTTTTCATGTTTTCACACTGTTACTGTAAAATTAAATAAAAGGAGTTTTAGATAATGTACATGAATAAATATGTTATCATAGTGGATTAATAATAATTTATTACTGCAAAATGTTTCTAAAATTGTGAATAAAACTGAATGGTACTTTGTTTAAAAAAACTGTTTTGTGTGTTTTTTTATAGTAATATATACTTGTTAATAGCAATATATCAACAATAATTAGATAAAGTTTTAATAAGCTTTAAAAGATTTAAAAAGTTTGACAGTTTGAAGTAGACTGAAGTTTAGCACTTTTAAAAGCTTAAAGCTTGAATGTTTTGAAGGCTAGTCTGTCAGATACATAGAAATTGTTAGATGATGGATAGATAGCATGTTGTTAACATGATAAACAAGTTACTAGCATGTTGATAACATGTTTCTAGCATGATTAGCATGTTACTAGTGTGTTAGTATGATTAGCATATTGCAAGTATGTTGTTAGCATGATTAATGTAGTTAACGTTTCTAGCATGATTAGCAAATTACTTGCATGTTGCTATAATGAATAAGTTATCGTGTTGCTAGCATGTTTCTACATGATTAGCATGTAATTATCATGATGAACATGTTATTAACATGGTTCTAGCATCTTTCTAGCATGATTAGCGTGTTACTAGCCTTTTGCTAGCATGATTAGCATGTTACTAGCATATTGTTAGTATGATTGAACTTGCATGTTGCTTTAACAATTTACTAACATGTTTCTAGCATGTTTCTAACATGATTAGCATGTTACTAACATGCTGTTAGCATGTTACTAAC
This sequence comes from Labeo rohita, assembly GCF_022985175.1. Taxonomy (NCBI): domain Eukaryota; kingdom Metazoa; phylum Chordata; class Actinopteri; order Cypriniformes; family Cyprinidae; genus Labeo; species Labeo rohita. The sequence goes on along the minus strand of NC_066890.1, from coordinate 58,640,466 downwards.
ATGCTGTTAGCATGATTAACATGTTGTTAGCATGATTCTAGCATGATTAGCAAGTTACTAACATGTTGCTAACGTGATTAGCAAATTGTTTGCATGTTGCTATGAATAACAAATTAGTACCACGATTGGCATATTAATGTTTCTAACATAATTAGCAAGTTACTAGCATGATTCTAGCATGATTAGCATGTCGTTAACATGATTCTAGCATGATTAGCATGTTGCTAACACGATTCTAGCATGATTAGCAAGTTACTAACATGTTGTCAGCATGATTAGTATGTAAGATGTTGCTAGCATGTTTCTAACATGATTAGCATGTTACTAACGTGCTGTTAGCATGATTAACATGTTAGTAGTGTGATTAGCATGTTTCTATCATGATTAGCAAATTACTTGCATGTTGCTACAATGATTAACAAGTTACTAGCATGTTTCTAACATGATTAACATGTTACTAACGTCCTGTTAGCATGATTAACATGTTAGTAGCATGATTAGCATGTTGTTAACATGATTCTAGCATGATTAGCAAGTTACTAACATGTTGCTAACGTGATTAGCAAATTGCTTGCATGTTGCTATGATTAACAAGTTACTAGCGTGATTAGCATATTGTTAAAGTTTCTAACATGATTAGCAAGTTACTAGCATGATTCTAGCATGATTAGCATGTTGCTAACATGATTCTAGCATGATTAGCAAGTTACTAGCATGATTAGCATGTTGCTAACACGATTCTAGCATGATTAGTATGTTAGTAAGATGTTGCTAGCATGTTTCTAACATGATTAGCATGTTACTAGCATGTTATTATGATTAGCATGTTACTAGCATGTTGTTAACGTGTTTCTAGCACGATCAGCAAGTTTGTAACATGATTCTAGCATGATTAGCAAATTATTATGTTGCTATAGCATGATTAGCGCGTTAGTTTGAATGAGTTTAAATGGATTAGAAATACAGTACATAGAAGGGAAACTTGATTGAGTCTCAAGGGATTCTGGGAGTTTTGACAGTTGGAGTTTGAATAGTCTTGGCTCATTTGAACATTCCGTCAATGTAAATCTATTTTTCCCAGTTTTAATAGTCATTTGTAAGAAAACCGTAAATCCGATCTAGGAGGAGTGAATTTTAATCTCAGAAAAATAATAATAAGGAGTTAAACAGCAGATCGGTAAACTGGCTTTCTCAAGCCAACTTAATAATTATTAAAAGTCATTTTCGAATTGACTTCGCAGGACTTTTATTTTGTCGGCCGTTTCCCCAGAATCCCGTCGCACCGGAAACAGTCGCTGGCTGTTTGCTGCAGGCGAGGGCAGAAAGAGACGCTGCTGGGCGCCTCCCCTTCCCCAAACCAGCACAAAAAACTACCAAAAATAAAGCGACTCGCGGCAGATAACGGCGCAGAAACCTTCCGACGGGGCTTCCGCTTCACCCCATTCCTCTTCCCGGACAGAGCAGCTCCGGCGCGGCCCGCCCGAGCACGTCAAGCTGAAGTTTGCGCTCAGTTTCACAGGTGAGCCGCGACAAAACCCGAGATTCCCCGGCCGCGTCCCAAAGCCTAGTGTGCCGCCTACCTAGACAGCAGCTGCGGGCCTCTCCGCGAGGGTTTGAACGCCCCCGTCGAGTGCTGTCTAAGTGGGAGCTCGCTGGGCTTCGGGACGCCCGTCTATTATATTCCGCATATGTGTGCGCTGTAGCGGTGTTTCTAGGCGGCTTGCAGCTTCTGGATCGGGTTTCTTTCTGCGTGTGTGTCGCTTGAAGTCGCTGGGGCGAATCCTGTCTGTTCATGCCAGAGAACAGGGAAGATAAAAACAACTGTAATGTGGCAGTAAACATAATAATTAACCGCTGCTAATGAATAAACCAGTTGGGCTGAGGTGAATTCTGGAGAAGCTCCCAGAAGCCTGAGGTGATTTTAGCTCTTGTGTCATTAGATTGTAATTAGAGATTTATTTATTAAGCCCTGAAAAGAAAGAAATTATATTTTGCATAAATTAAACGTCTTTAAAAAGTGGGGGTTTTTTTTGGTTTATTATTATTTTTAGGTTATAAAATGGTTATGATGATCCTAAAAATCACCTTAATATTTGAATGTAAAATATACTTTATTTTAAAAATCCTGCAGCTGTTGTTGTTTTAATTATTATAATAATTTTTTAGGTAATTTTAGTATCTTTTTTTGTTAATTTTTAGGACAATTATTAATTATTTATTCTGACATTATTCTGATAATTAAGCATAAAATGGTTATGATAGTCTTAACATTGTCCAAATATTCACTTTGCAAAATATAAATAATTTAAAAATTCTCATCTTTTTTTTTGTTAATTTTAAGATAATTTTTTATTCATTTATTTTGATGCTGTTTTTCATGACAATAAAGCATAAATGGTTATGATGATCCTAAAAATCAAATAAAATTTTTCAATGAAAAATATACTCATGAAAAATCCTGATATTATTATTATTATTATTAAATAGCAATAAGTGAATTTTATTAATCTTAGGACAGTTATTATTAAATTGTTCTGACATTATTTGTATGACAATTAAGTGTAAAATGGTTATAATGGTTGTAAAATTGTCTGAATATTCTTTGCAAAATATAATTAATTAAAAGATTCCATGAATGTACCTTTATTATTATTTATGTCATTATATTCTTTTTTTTTTTTAGGACAATTAATAATTTATTCTTATTTATTTATTTATTTTTATGATAATTAATAAAATAGTTATAACGGACATAAAATCGTCTGAATATTCTTTATGCAATATATAATTAAAAAAAAATCCTATTAATGTCACATTATTATTATTTTCATGTAGCTTAAGCATATCATGGTTTTTATTGATCCTAAAAATCACCTTAATATTTTTTATAAAATTTTTATTATCATTATTATTATTATTATTATTATTATTATTTAATAGTGATTATTAATCATTAGTAATCAGTACAACTATTAATTTATTCTGGCATTATTTTTATGATAATTAAGCATAAAAATGGCTAATTGATCCTAAAAATCACCTTCATATTTTTAATGCAAAATAAATTTTCATTTTTTAAATGTTATTATCTTAGGAAATTTATGTATTTATTCTGACATTATTTGTATGATAATTAAGCATAAAATGGTTATGATGGTCCTAAAATCATCTAAATATTCTATATGCAAAAAAAAAAAAAAAAAAAAAAAAAAATATATATATATATATATATATTATATTTTAATTAATATTAATGTATTATTTTATAATTGTAATAATTTATTATTGTTAATTAATTAATCAATTTCTCCTGACACCATTTTGACTATATTTAAGCCTAAAATGTTTATGATAATAATAAAAAATCACCTTAATGTTTTTAATGCAAAATATAATTTCTTATTTAAAAAATCAATTAATATTTATTATTAATAATATTAGTAATAATTAATTTGTGTTCATGTTAGGACTATTATTATTCATTTATTCTGACACTATTTCCACGATAATTGAGCATACAAAGGTTATTAATATTAATTTAGTTATTGTTTTCATGATGGTTAAGTACGAAATTGCAATTATGCAATGTGTATTTTTTATTTATTTTATTGATTATTTATTACTGTTTGTTTTAAGTACAGGGTTATTATTTGTCACTGAAACAAAAACTAAAGTAAAAAAAAAAGTTAATAACAATTTTGTATTTAACTGCAATTTCATGCTTGATTATCTCAAAGATATTTTGCATAATTGCAATTTCACGCAAAATCCTCATGAAAAACGACAAAACGAACAGGACTAAAGAGCGAGGGAGCGGCTGCAGTGTTGTTCTGATGTGTTTGTGTTTGTGTCGCTGATGGCGTTGGCGTCTGCGTGGCTCATCTCTCCGTTGTGCTTCCCTTCTGCTCCTCCAGCTCTAACTCCTCCTTTTCTTTATCTCCACCTGCAAACGTTCTCCTCGACCCACTCCTCCTTTCTTTCCTTTCTCCTCGTGCCGGACCATGTGCGATAATGGGGATCTGGAGGACAAGCCGCCCGCGCCGCCCGTCAGGATGAGCAGCACCATCTTCAGCGGCGGCGGGAAGGACGCGCTGGCCGCCAATCACAGCTCTAAGCCCCTCCCCTCCGTGCCCGAGGAGCGCAAGCGCAACAAGATCTACTCCATCTTCTCCGGAGCCGAGAAAGGTGCGGAAACTGACAGACACTGTGTATATACATTTTATGGTTTTAATAGAGTTTAGAATTGATTTATTTATAATAATATTAATATATATATTGTATGGCAGTAATGTAATGTAAGCTTAATAATATATGATGTATAATTACATTAAGAATACTAATAATAATTAATATTTTGAAATAATGTTATATATTAGTAGTATTATTTTATAAATATATAAAATGAATGTTTGCAATATTATTATTTATAATATATTTTATAAATATTTATTTATTGTTTGTTTTATATATAGGGTTATTAACTAAAACTAAAGTAAAACCGTTAAAATATTTGTTGCTTGAATTAAACATTAACTGAAATGAAATTCAAGTAATATTATTTTAATATTTTAAAATGTTGTTTTTTTGTTTAGTTTATACTAAGATACTTTTTTTTTTATTAATTACAAATATATAGACATATTTCAGAAATTAAATGAGAAATTTAGAAAGTAATAAAAATGACTAAATCAACAAAGTGTACAATATAAAAAAATTGAGAAATATAAAAAGTAAATAAATAATAGTATATTAACTGTATATAATAGTATATAAACTGTAATAGTATATTAATCAAAATAACACTGATTGTATATTTATTATATTTAATTCTTGAGTTATTATAGTTAAAATTAAAACCATAAAATGTTACTTGAAATAAATAAATATTATCTGAAACAAAATAAAAATGTAAAAATCTAATTTTCATCTGCTTTTTGATAGTATATATATATATATATATATATATATATATATATATATATATATTTTTTTTTTTTTATATACAGGGTTATTAACTAAGTAGTATATTAATAAAAAAACACAGATTCTGTTTTTATTATATTTAATTACGTGTAAACCTGAGTTATTATAGTTAAAACTAAACCTACTAAATAAAAATGTTACTTGAAATAAATAAATGTTAGCTGAAACTACATAAAAATGTAAAAATTTAATTTTCATCAGCTTTTTCTACATAACTAAATAAAATGCTACTAAACTGGAAACTAATAAACTAATGAATTAATGAAAACTGTATAGACATTTAAAAAAAAAAAAAATAGAAAATGACAATGCACACATTTGCTAAAACCTAAATGTAATAAAAACCCCACAAAAATAAGCATAATAAACATTAATAAATAATTCAATATAATATATTATGTAATATATATTATTAGCTAATGTCATCCATATTTCATATAATAAATATTCATAATATTATTATTATTATTATTATTAATATTAATATAAATATTTGTTATGCGAAATAAACATTAACTTAAATAAATACTTAATTTTAATATTTTGTCATTTAACTTTTTTTGGTTTAAACTAAATTTAAATGACAAAAAGTGTGTATATATACATTCATACATATTTAGGAATTAAATTGAATTAAGTTATGCTGTTAGAAAGTAACAAAACAATCGAAATTAAAAACTAAACTACTGAAACTTACAAAATTTAAAACAAAAACATTTAAATTAAATAAAAATGTTACAAAAAAATGAATAGTATATTAATGAAAAAAAAATATGTGTATACATATTTAGAAATTAAATTAAATTGGATTAGGTATTTAGAAAGTAACAAAACAAACAAAATAAAAAAAAAATACTACTGAAACTAACAAAATAATAAAATAAAAAATGTTAATAAACTGCAGCAGTAGATTAATCAAAATAACAGTTTTTATATTTTTATATTCAATTGTGTAATCCAGTGTTATTATTAGTTCAAACTAAATACAGAAAAAAACGTTACTTGAAATAAATAATTGTAAGCTGAAATAAAATAAAATACTAATCTCATTTTCATCTGCCTTTTCTAAAAAATGCTACAAAAACAGAAATTAAACCAAGAAATAAATGTATAAATTAATAAAAACAATATATAGACAAATTTGCTAAAACGTTAGAATTAAATTAAAAAATGTAAATAAATACACAAAATTAAAACTGAAAATATAAAAAAATAAATATACAAAATATTATATATTGAATAATATATCAAGGATAGTAAAATAAAATAATTTCAGTGTGGCCCACATCAGTGTTAATTTAGATAATTTTATTAAAACAATGTTTAAATAAAATTATTTATAGTTTTTATAAACTTTTTCACATTGTTTCTGATTTTCACTCCTTTTTTTAATGCTGAAATTAGTTTTGCATTGATTTTGTAGTTCTAAACAAACAGTTATGTGTGTTTTTGATGTCCTTCAGCAGTAGCATTTTTCTAATTATTGTAACAATATTATAAATGCAGTTTTTACAATCTGATTTCAGTTTATTGTATCTGTACACCTGAAAATGTATCTATCACACTGCAAGAGTTAAGCAAACTGAAGAAAAGGATTAAAAATGCAACTAAATTACATCTAAATTCAAAGTTTGAACCTATGAAGTCTAAGTTTGGCATTTTCAGTTCTCTGAGGCCAGTTCTGATTATTTCTGGTCTCGTCAAAGCCACAGACAGTTGAGTTCTGACTGTGCTGTGTGTTTGGTTACAGTACATGTGGAGATGCATCACCTCGTTTCACACTGTGCTGCGAGTGTAAGTGTGAGCGCAGACGCGGCGTGTGTTTGAGTCGAAGCGACTCTCAGTTATGTTGATTAAATCCGGTATGTGTGTCGTCACAGGTGGCCGAAGGAAAGACAGAGATAAAGAGCGTCCGGAGATCTCACCGCCTTCAGACTTCGAGCACACCATTCACGTGGGCTTTGACGCCGTTACCGGAGAATTCACCGTAAGACTGACTATACACTTTAATGGAGAACTCTCAGAACAACAGTTCACAAATCATTTACTCACCCCCTTGTCATCCGAGATGTTCATGTCTTTCTGTCTTCAGTCATGAATAAATTATGGTTTTTGAGGAAAACATTTCAGCATTCATCAACTTGAACTCCTCTGACTGACTGTGCTGAATCTTTTCTAACTGATCGGACTTGACAGTTAAAACTGGGAAAAATCCCATAGACTTACACTGACGGAATGTTCAAACGAGCCAAAACTATTCAAACTCCAACTGTCAAAATTCAAATTTAAACTCCCAGAATCACTTAAAACTCAGTCAAGCTCACTTAAACACATTCAAACTAACTTGCTAATCACGCTAGAAACATGTTAACAACATGGTAGTCATGTTAGAAAACCTGCTAGCAACATGCTAGTAACTTGTTAATCATGCTAGTAACATGCTACAAACATGTTAATCGTGTTAGAAACATACTAGCAATATGTTAGTAACATGCTAATCACGCTAGAAACATGTTAACAACATGGTAGTCATGTTAGAAAACCTGCTAGCAACATGCTAGTAACTTGTTAATCATGCTAGTAACATGCTACAAACATGTTAATCATGTTAGAAACATACTAGCAATATGTTAGTAACATGCTAATCACGTTAGAAACATGTTAACAACATGGTAGTCATGTTAGAAACATGTTAGCAACATGTTAGTAACTAGCTAACCATGCTAGAGACATGCTAATAACATGTTAATCATGTTAGAAACATACTAGCAATATGCTAGTAACTTGCTAATCATGTTAGAAACGGGTTAACAGCATGCGAAATGTGCTAGCAACATGCTAGTAACATATTAATCATGTTAGAAACATGTTATCAACATGTTAATCATTATAGAAACAAGCTAACAACATATGTTAGAAACATGCTAGTAACTTGATGCTAGAAACATGCTAAACATGTTAGAGGGATGCTAGTAACTTGCTAAACATTTTTGAAAAATGCTAATCATGCAAGAAACATGTTAGTAATATGCTAGTAACTTAATCATGTTAGAAACATGCTAGTAACTAATTAATCATGCTAGAAACATGTTAGCAACATGATAACCATGCTAGAAACATGCTAGTAACTTGTTAATCATGCTAGAAACAAGCTAACAATATGCTAATCATGTTAAAAACATGTTAGTAACATGCTAGTAACTTAATCATGTTAGAAACATGCTAGCAACATGCTAAACATGTTAGAGACGTGTTAGTAGCTTGTTAGTCATGTTAGAAACATGTTAACAAATGCTAATCATGTTATAAACATGCTAGCAACATGTTAATTGTGTTAGAAACATGCTAGCAACTTAATCTTGCTAGCAATGTGCTAATTATTTTAGAAACGTGCTAGAAACTTGCTAATCGTGTTAGAAACATGCTAACAACATGCTAGTAACTTAATCATGCTAGAAACATGCAAGCAATTTGCTCCTCATACTAGAAGTATGCTAATGACATGTTAATCATGCTAGCAACATGCTATCTATCTGTCTTGAAAACTACTTTAAACTTCGAACTACTTTAAACTGAAAACCTTTAAATTTCTAGCTTTTAAAACCTTTTCTAACTTCCTGTTTTAGCTTTCTCAAGCCAACTTCAAAGTTTGTCTTGACAAACTTTTTTTTTTTTTTTGATCTAGTTTAATTATTCGGTTTCTCTGCAGACTGATGTGTTGTCTGTTGTTTCTGTCAGGGAATGCCGGAGCAGTGGGCGCGTTTACTCCAGACCTCCAACATCACCAAATCAGAGCAGAAGAAGAATCCGCAGGCCGTCCTCGACGTCCTCAAGTTCTACGACTCCACGGGAAACGGACGGCAGAAGTACCTCAGCTTCTCTTCAGGTCTGCTGGAGGACACTCGTGCTTGCGTGCTAACGTTACAGGAACTGTCATGTCGTACTGAACGCTTTTCTCCTTTTTTTTTTATGTCTGTAGAGAAGGACGGATTTCCCTCTGGTGAACAATCGGTACGTATGAATCTTTGCTGGTTTAGTAATTTAGTTTAATTTAGTTTTCATTTTAGTTTTTTCATTTATTTTTTATTAAAAAAATGTTTTTGTTTTTATTTTAATTTAAAAAAAAAAATTTAGTAACTCTAAAATTTAAAAAACAGGTATTTAAACTTATTGCTGCTTTCCTTCCCTAAAACCAAAGCCTGTGAAAAAAACACCAGAGCCCTCGTCTCCGGTCAAAACGGTGGATGACGATGAAGATGATGACGATGAGGAGACGCCGCCGCCTGTTGTCGCACCACGACCAGAACACACCAAGAGCGTAAGAAGCTGTTAAAAATAGTATAGTGTATATAAAAATGCAATAGATATTTGAGTATTTACAGTGTTCATTTAATAATATAATTTAATAATATTATTTTTATAATATAAAATATTATTTTTCTTTTCTAAGAGTTTTAAAAATGTTTTTTATTTTTATTTTTTTATTTTTTTGTTTTTAATGTCTATATTACTATATTATGTCTATATAGTTAAACAATAAGCATAAGCATTATGCAAATTTTGGGGTATTGCATGAAAAAAACTGGACGGAAATACCAAGATGCATTTTTTTTGTCTTAGTATAGAAATATCTTTTTTTTTTTTTTTATCTAGCTCCAAAAAAAAACACATTTTGAGTATTATTTCTATTTTAATATTATTTTTAATAAATTATTTTATATTATTTTTTATTATTTTATATTATTTTTAAAGTTTGTTGGGATTATTATTTTTTTTATTATTATTTATAGATTTTGGGCTTTTTTTGTATAAAACTGTATGTGTAAAAATATTTTTAAAAAACTAGGCGGAAATCCCAAGAAGCGCTTAAAATCTGTGTAATTTTTTTTTTTGAGTTGGTACTATTGAGATACTATCATTTTTATTTTTTAATTTTTTTTTTTTTTTTTTTAGTAATTTTGTTGCTGTTTTTAGTGTTAACAATATTGAGAAAAATGTGTACTCCTTTTTTTTTTGAGCTACTGTTATTTCTATTTTTATTTTTAGAATTAAAAAAAAAAATATATATATAAAAAATAAATATATAAATATATATATATATATATATATATATATTATTATTATTATTATTATTATTATTATTATTTTTTTTTTTTTTTTTTTTTTTTTTTTTTGGCGGGGGGGATTTTTTTCCAGTAGATTTTGAGGGTTTTGTAGTATAAAAATATAAAAATCGCTAGGTGGAAATGCCAGGATACAGTTAAAAAATCTTTTGAGCTAGTACAATTCAGGTACTATCGATTAGAGGTCGACCGATGTATCGGTTTTGCCGATTAATCGGCACCGATAGTTGATTGGCGGAGCTATCGGTTATCTGCAAAAATCCATGCCGATAGTTTTTCCGGGTCGGGTCCGTTGCTGGAGCGGCTCAGAATTCCCTCATTATACAACAAAGTCCCTATAGTCTTTGTTATACAGCACAGGAGCAGCCTCTAGTGGCGGAAATCACTGACAGCACATGCCGTTTGTTTAGACACGTGACACTGCGCGCTGCACAGAACGGGACACTTTAAAGGCGGATTTAAAACGTTGACAATGAAACGGTGTGTTCAGTATACTGTAGTGCATGTTTTCATGTCATTACAAAGTGATGAATTTGTTGACTAGATGCTACATTAGTGGAGAAAAGACAGCAGTATACTTTTGCCCGTTTGGTGATCAAATAAAGTCTTGTAGACCGCCGCTTGAACTGAATGCGACGCGTCCAGTGTGTGTGATACCGGATAGCTGCGAGTTCTTCTAGATGGCGCTGCACTTTTACCCATTGTGTGACTAATTATTTTAATATTTGAATTAGATAACCACAAATGTTCTAGAATAGAAGCAGTTAAATTGTGAAAGTACACAATATCCATATGTATGCAGTTTCAATACTGTGTACCTTGTATAGATATTTAAAGATGGCCATCTTTAGCTTGATTGTTGATGTAATGGTGACACTTTACAATATGAGTCCATTTGTAACATTAAGATTGATAAAAAGCTGTAGAATAGAAGTATTTTTCCTTAAGTGTGATAATTTCAACATTTACTGATATATTAAAAAAATGTTAGTTGTTTTTGTTAATATTAATGAACAATTAACTAACGATAATGATCAATATATAATTAATCATAATATTTTTTATTAATTTACAAAGTACGGTTCAGTAGGCTACTTTTTTTTTTTTTTTAATTGTAGAGCACTATTTATTTTCCATTCAGTATCCATTTTAAAAACTATCGGTCAATTAATCAGTATCGGCCAGTGTGGTCCAACCTCGTTATCGGTATCGGTAAAATCCAATATCGGTTGACCTCTACTATCGATTTCATTAAAAAAAATTCAAACACAGTTTTAGTACTTTTTTTTTTTTTCTTTTTCTTTTTTATGATTTTTTTTTTTTTTTTTTTTTTGTAATTTTGTTTTTTTTTTTTACGCCTATTTAGTTTCTATTAAATTTTAATTTCCTTTTTTGTTGTTGCATGAAAATGAGAATTGTTAATTTGGCAAGTAGCTGAAACAAAAAAAAAAAAGTTTATTTTATTTCAAGTATCAAAAAATTATTATTATTTTTTTTCATAATTTTTTTTTTTTCCCCTCCCAATTAACTATGATAACCATTGTTATTTTAGGTATATACTCGACCATCAGTCATCGACCCCCTCCCTCCTCCAGTCACGTCTCCGGACAGTGAGGTCGCATCGAAGGCCACCGACCGACAGAGACCTAAAAAGGGCAAGATGACGGACGAGGAGATCATGGACAAGCTCCGTACGTCACCATACAAGTAGTTCTTCATGCAGTTTCACTGCTTTGTCAGACTCAAACCACATGTCGTCTCTTTGATTTCCAACAGGAACCATAGTCAGTATTGGAGATCCAAAAAAGAAATACACACGATACGAGAAGATCGGACAAGGGTACGTCCCACAATTCTTCACAACATTTTATTGTTCCATTCACGGAAGATCAATAATTGCGTGTTTTTCCACAGAGCTTCAGGAACCGTCTTCACTGCCATTGACGTTGCTACTGGACAGGAGGTAATGCAAGAGAGCAAAATGGATTTATTGTTATTAGTGTTTCACGGTTTCATCATCTCAATATGTTTTTCGTCAGGTGGCCATCAAACAGATCAACCTGCAGAAGCAGCCCAAGAAAGAGCTGATCATCAACGAAATTCTTGTCATGAAGGAACTGAAGAATCCAAACATTGTCAACTTCTTAGACAGGTAAACGTTCTTCAAGAAACAACATCGCTTGTGAATTTTGTGAACGTGGCCTTCAGTTCCAGGTCAAAAAGTTCCAAGTTGACCATAATAATTGAACACTAATTTTGGGATATTGCGTAAAAAACGCTAGATGGAATTGCAAAGATGAGCTTAAAATGTTGGGATGGATATTTTCAATCCGATAAGACGGCATGCTCGTAAACTACAATGGAAACACGTTAAACGAATACATTCCTTAGTGCACAACAACAAAAATACTCGCATGACTTGAGCTCAACAGATTGTGTGATTAATTATTGCACAAATCTAACTGCACACAATCTAAAATGTTGTTGATGACTAAATGACTAAAATGTCTTTTTCGTAAATTTTGTTTGGTAAGTAGTTTATTATGGTTAAAAACAAGTGTATTGCGACGACAACCATATTTATTATTGACACTTTGACAAGTTTGTTCTCTTTAATACATGGGATGCTTTATTTGCAAATATTTCATGCGATATTCCAGTTTTCTGTAATTTTTTTTTGTAATTTTCAGTGGCAACAGCTAGTGACGCCTTGAATGTTTAAGTGTTTATTTTGTCTTTGCTGCAGTTTTCTGGTAGGTGAGGAGCTGTTTGTCGTGATGGAGTACTTGGCCGGCGGTTCGCTCACAGACGTTGTAACCGAGACATGCATGGACGAGGCCCAGATCGCCGCCGTGTGCCGAGAGGTGCGCTGAAGTCAAAACGTCTTCTTGCCATAGACTTGATGAATACTTTGGGGTTGGGGGAAACCATGACGATAAATGGCCAATTGAGCCCTGTTCTAAATTAGTCTTAGTATGTGTTAACAGGAAATAACCCTGTCGCTTAACTTATAAACTTCCTCTTGTCTGTTATCTCACAGTGCTTGCAAGCGCTGGAGTTTCTGCACGCTAATCAGGTTATTCATCGAGACATCAAGAGTGACAACGTGCTTCTGGGAATGGATGGCTCTGTCAAGCTCAGTACGTTCTCGCTCCTGCATGCCAACGCTCTGGTTTTTACGAGTTTTTACAAATATGCTAATTGTGGTTAGGCATGAAGTCTTTGAAATGTGCCTTCACACCTGGCTCTCTGAGGTGCAGAAAACATCATGTTTGGTTTGCTTTAGCTGCTTGTTCTGAACAGTTGAGCTCTTGTGAGCTAAAACTTGGCCACTATAAGGAAACTGCAAACAAACCCAAGACAGACGTTAAAGTCAATAAAGTGTTTGGTTTTCACCCCACAGTGCTTATTTGAAGAACTTTCATTAGTGTTTTGATGTACTCTGATAACGATTCCGTCAACGCTGTTTATCGTAGCCAACATCATTTTAATCATCTCAATGTTTTCTCAGAATTATGATTCACTTCAAGTCAGGGTAGATGTCATTATGAACAGTTTGCTCAAGTTTCATAAATGGGTCCATTACATCTTAAGGTCTTGGGTTACGTTTAGTGTTTTTTTTTTTTTTTTTTTTTTTTTTTTTTTTTTTTTTTTCAATGTAGCATTTCAAGTCTGCTGGAATTGTTTTTAGAGTTATGTGTTTTTACCGTTTTACCATCCTCTTGAACAACACCAAATTATACAACCATATGACCAACTGATCTTCAGTTCTCACATCATGTTTGTCATTGGCATTAAAAATGGCATCTAACAAGACTAAGGTCTGTAAATTCCATTTAAGTTGTCAGTGAAATCAGACAAACCAGGATATGTCTCTAAACCATCTTTTTCATCTCCTGCTCCGCAGCGGACTTTGGGTTCTGCGCCCAGATCACTCCTGAACAGAGTAAGAGGAGCACCATGGTAGGAACGCCATATTGGATGGCTCCGGAGGTTGTGACACGCAAAGCGTACGGACCCAAAGTTGACATCTGGTCCTTGGGTATCATGGCTATCGAGATGGTGGAGGGAGAACCGCCGTACCTCAATGAGAATCCACTGAGGGTACGTTGGTATCATTGGTTCTTCATGAAGTTAGCGATGTGGCAACTTCGAGGAACAATATTGTACGATATTCCAATTTTTTTTAAATGGTTAAATTTGTAACATTGATTGGAGAAACAGCCAATGATTTCATGAAGGTTTACAAGTATTAATTGTGCATGTTTTTGAGAGAAATTCCCATTTTTAATTTGTAACTTTCAATGTAAACATAGCTAATGATGCATATAAATATGCGATTTTCCAATTTTTGCAATAGTTAAATTCGTAATTTTGATGAGAAACATAGCTACTGATGCCATGAAGGTTTACAAATACTAATTGAGTATGTTTTAATTAGATATTCCAATTTTCCACACAAGTAAAATTTGTAACTATGGATGGAAAATTTGCCAATGATCCTATGAAGGTTTGCGAGTGTTAATTGTGCAAATACGATATAAATGCATCATTATTTTTTGTTTATTTGGTAACTTTCAATGGAAACATCGCTAATGATGCCATGAAGTTATACGAGTGTAAATTGCGCATATGTTTTGTGCAGTTTTTCACGTAACTTTAATTTGGAACTGGTTAGTGCCATGAATGTTTTAATAGTGGTTATTGTGCAAATGTTTTATGCAATATTCTGTTTTTTCCCCAAATTCATTAATTTCATACCTTTTGTTGGAAAACTAGCCAATGATCCCATGAAGGTTTAAGAGTGCAAATTAAATGATCATTGCGATATTCCAATTTTTGCAGTAGTTAAATTCGTAACTTCGGTTAGAAACTAGAAAAATGTTAATTGTGTACATTTTATGAGATACTGAACTCCTGAACTCTTTCTTGCTCAGGCGCTCTACCTAATTGCCACCAACGGAACTCCAGAGTTGCAGAGTCCTGAAAAGTTGTCGCCCATCTTCCGAGACTTCCTGAGTCGCTGTCTGGAGATGGACGTGGAGAAGCGTGGTGGAAGCAAGGAGCTTTTGCAGGTAAACCAGCTAGCCATTAAAGAATAATAATGTGACTTGTTTGAACTTGTTCGTTGATCAGTCTTACTCTCGCCTTCAGCATCCCTTCCTGAAGTTGGCCAAGCCGCTCTCGAGTCTCACTCCTCTGATTTTGGCCGCCAAGGACGCCATGAAGAACAACCGCTAGCTGTGCCCGCGAGCACAGCGGACTGCTGAACACTCGAAAATCTGTGCCAGGTGTTTTTTTTACCAGTGTGTCAACAACATATCAGTGTTGCCAAAACAAAACTCCAAGCATTTCATTTGGGTCTTTGCCTGTTTTTAAACCTGTATTGACCGCCGTGGTGTCGGGGGACATTAGATGTTCTCCTCGTCCTCCTGCTCTCGTTAGTTTCTTGTGGGACTTTGTCTGTGTTTTATGTATGAACTCTTCCACTCTTTGGCTTCTCTAGACCTCGTATGTTCCATGATTGGCGATCAGAATCAATTGTGGTGATTTCAAACCCAGCTGGAGATCTTTTGTTAGTCTTTCTGTAGCCAGAATCACGACTGAAAACTGTGTAGCCTACTCCTGTTCTTGACCCGAAGGGAAGAGCACCTTACCGAATACACGCCAACTGCGAGCAGTGAATGATTTTTGTAGTCACTTGTGCCTTTGTTGTTATTCCAGCAAACACCTTTATACTCTGTCTGAAGGGGCAGGTTTTTTGCCATTGAACTTCCTCTAACCTGAGACGAAACTTTCATGTGATGAAATGTGTATATGACGTACTTCGAAGAAGCGTAGCATTTCAGTCGATGTAGTTAACCAAAAGCAGGATGCGTAGATTAGATAGGTGTATGTTTGTGTACATGAACACTTTTCTTGTTGTTTTAGTAACTAACAGTTTATTTCAAAGTAAAAATGCAGTTGTCCAGAAGTCACCGATGTAAGAATTGATAACTATTTTTATGCTTTTCAGTCACTTGTTTTGCAAGTAAAAGCCGGATTCCTGCAAATTTCTGTGAACAATACAGTCATTGCAACATTGTGTACATCTCTTGTTCTTCATTAAAAGAGGACTTGAAACTTGAGATTAGAATAAACTCTCTCTAGGGGGACTTTTTATAGTCTGTTTGAACCTTGCCATGAGTTAATGTGGTCATTCTTAATATGGTGTGATATTTGAGCTTTTCAACTTACATTACACCACATACTTTTTGTTTGCGTTGTTTTACCATGAAAACTGATTCTTGGTGGTTCGTATCATTAAAGACCTTTTGTTAGTTACAAAACTCACTTAATTGTAATTAAAAATGTTTTAGATTTCTATATTTACAAAGTTACATATTTGTACAAAATATTATAGGAACATAAAAAAACGTACTGCATAGCTGAAATGGCCCAGTAACCCATTTTAATATTAACAGTCCATTCAATCATTGAATACTAGCGAAGGGCTTTTATGACTTATTTAACTTGGTGTAGAAGGGAGGAGTTCCTTTAATTTTAATATTTATTTTACGCTTGCCAAAAAAAAAAAAAAAAAAAAAAAAAAAAAAAACAAGGGCAAGCAGCGTTAAATGCAACGCTGTAAATTTAAGTTATATATTTATATTTATATATTTATATATATTTTCCCTTTTCGTTTTGTGCTTGATTTAAATTCTTTCCCGCCGCTAAAATCCAAACCTCAACGGTCGCGCAGTAAGGACTGCGAGAATCACCTCAGGATGGCGAAGTTGATAATTAACGATTATTTCTGTATGAAATGGTCCTTTCTTATTTCGAATAAACTCCTGAACGAAATTCTAACGTGATTTAAGTAATTTGGCGTCGAATTCAACGTTTGGGTTGATGTGAAGGACATCTGAAGATTATGAGCGGCTACATCTTGTTGGTGAGTATCAGAAGTTTTAGAAAACTGAACCGGAATAAATTTTCTTTTTAGCTTAAAGGGTTGGTGTTAAACAAAACATTGTCATGTGGAAGATTTTCTGCTTTATTTAATGCAAACAATTAATTCTGCGTAGGTTTGAGCGATGGCGCCTAGACAAAAAGACGTGACTATAGTGTTTTGTTTTAAACATAAGTGTAACGATTTAGTACTTTATCTTCCTGTAATAAAGACACGATTCTTTAATGTTCACTCAATGTAAATCAGTGTTATTTTCATAAGATACGTTTGTTGTGCTTGTGCTCGACGAATCTGACTTCATATCGACTTTTTTTTACACGTTTCTTAATAATATTGTGGAAGATAGTGAGCACTAGCTCATGATTCAGGTAAGTTTTCCAATTATAGGCCCACTTTTGAAAATAAAACGCTATTTGTGACCCTGGACCACAAAACCGGTCACAAGTGTCAATTTCAAAATCAAAATATGGAGAAAACCGCCTTTAAAGTTGTCCAAATGAAGTTCTTCGCATTACAGATTACTAATCAAAAATTTGTTTTGATATATTTACGATAGGAAATTTACAAAATATCTTAAGGGAACACGATCTATATTTAATAACCTAATGATTTTTGGCATAAAAGAAAAATATATGATTTGTATATCGTTACAAATTTACCCTTGCTACTTTGAACTGGTTTTGCGGTCCAGGGTCACATTTTTTTTGTTGTTTTTTTGTATTTGCTTATGTAAACTGGCGAGTTTGTAACTTAAGTATCAGTATAATTTCGAAGCGAACCCATTTCAACATGAACTTTACGTAAGGTGTATTTTCTTCGAAAAGGTATTTTAGTATGCTTTGTCTTTTTTAATTACAGCAGGCTTTCTTTAGTAATTAAATGTAATATAAATGTTTAATAGCTCAAAAGATGTTTTCAGTCAACAACTCTAGATTTTGAGCTGTCAACTCAGTCTCAATCTTATTCTGTTTGTAAAAACCATTCACATTGAGTAAAATAAAACTAATCATGATTTCTGAAACCGTTTAGTTGTGTGAAACCAAAGTGAAAATTATCTAATATTTATTTATCTAATATAGTTAGTAGTTAAGTAGTAGAAGCCAGGCATATAAATATTTAGTTTGGAGCGCCACCTAGTGGTTGATTAATACCAAACACCCCTCGGTCCAAAAACGTTTTTTTGCTTTCCAGAGATAACTTTACTTTTTTAGTTTTAATAACTGTTTGTAGTTCTGGTACTCCATTTTTTAAGGCCTGCAGACATTTATTCTGCACCAATTGTGTTTTTTTTAACAAGTTTGTTGTTCACTTATTTGTCCATGTATTTTATTTCTTTTAGCAATGGGGAAGCGGCCCGTTGGGACATTGAGAGGTCTGTTGAAGGTGAGTATTTTTAGGCTTAGTCCAATATTTAAACTCTTGACTATTTAGTTTAATTTTAGCGCATTTGACGCTGCACCGCTGGATGTTTGAACACAAAACATCCTGTGCAAAAGATACCATCATGCGAGCATTGGTGGTTCAGTGGTAGAATTCTCGCCTGCCACGCGGGAGGCCCGGGTTCGATTCCCGGCCAATGCAGTAGCTTCTTTTGAAGGTCTTTTACACACTTTTAACACCAATGCGTTTATTATCAAAGTTCAATATTGTGCTTATTTTTTAGATCCTGTGTACAAATGAGCGTTACGACGTAAGAGATTCATCAGGAGACCAAAATATAAGTGGCGCGGTACAACATTAAGGTAAGAATTTAGTTTAAACACTGTTTTGTTGTTAGTGCAATGCTGCAAAACCTGTTTTGCCTCGTTTTTAATAACAAAAGAAGCTTTAAGTGTGAATGCAGTTAGTCAAGCGTAGCAGCAAAAGGGGGAGATGATACATCTACAATCACTCCTCGTTAGTATAGTGGTAAGTATCCCCGCCTGTCACGCGGGAGACCGGGGTTCGATTCCCCGACGGGGAGAAAACACTTTTTTTTTTTTCCCCCTTGTGTGTTCACAGGATAATTTATTTATATACTCCTGATTGTATATCTAAAGATTACTTGTGAATAACCTAATTGTTTTATTTTAAAATAACACAAAACATCTCGTTACTATATTGTTTTACTTACGAAAAGATGCTACTAGCCTTTTTTTTTAATTTATTTATTTTTTTTTTTTTTACAAAAGATTTTGCTTGTTTTGCATCTTTGACTTAATAAAAAATATCTACTGAAATATCTACTATTTTTTCTAAAACCATGTGGATCAGTGGTTACAACAGCACTACTGTGTTGTTCGTAAAGTCTGATTTTTGGGGTTGGCCACTAGGGCCGGTTAGCTCAGTTGGTTAGAGCGTGGTGCTAATAACGCCAAGGTCGCGGGTTCGATCCCCGTACGGGCCAGTGTTTTGCTTCAACAATTTCATTCATATTTTAGCTTTTATATTTTAGCTTTTTATTTATTTATTTTAATAATTTAATGAAGAATTTAATTATTTTAATTTTTAAAATTAGGTTTTAGCTTTTTTGTGTTTTTTTTCATTGTTAAAAGTTTAATAATGAGTTTTGTCATTTGTTTTCGTTTTTATGTTTACTTACTATATCAGTTTTTATCAACCCTCTGGGGTCTGAGGTGATTTTGGGGCCCTTTACATGTTTTGACATGTAAACAATAATATGTGAGCAAGATAAATGTACATGTTTGCATTTTTTAGAAAAAAAATATTATGCATGGTTAGTAAGTTTTGGGAAAATAAATGTAGCTGAAATAAGGCCATAAAACTCATACTGAATAGTCCTGAGCAAGGCTTTTGAGTAATCACTCTTGTAGGCTAGAATATTTACTTCAAAATGATGTGAAAATGATCGTGCTTACTCTTTCACAGAAAACAATATATTGATGTAAATTTTCTAAGACGTGTTTTGTGATAGAAAGCCATATGCGAGGGAGGGATAACGGCCATGAATATTTAGTGATTCACACCTGAGAGACAAAAGGCCGTCCCCTAATGGCCCATCACTGTGACTGTCACTATGAGGCAGGTATCAAAGAATGAGAGGAAAGTAAGATAATGGGGGGTTTTGGTCGTTTGTATTTTATTTACAACACAATATAATCAAAACATACATAATGATGGTCAAAGATTATTATTGTACTCACTGACCTATAACCACAGAGATGTGAACAGACCTTGTGTCATTCTTGTTCAGCAAGTCAAACTAGAAAACCATACCTGATATTTAAGTGTTTGCTGCTTCTTTCCATGGATTCAAGATAAAAAAACAAAAAACAAAAAAAACACAGTCACAGAGCTTATGTTACTGAAAATAAGTGAAGAATAACATCTGATGTTGGTACAGCGCTCTCAGAAGTTTGAAGAGACTCCAGTAAAAATCAGCAATATTCATCTGCGGTGCAGGTATCAGATCACTAAAAAAGAAAAAGAAAAAACATCTCTGAGCATGTTAATATCAGAAGAATCTGTATATAACGATCTTGTAGTCACAGATTCATGCATACTTTGTACTATGTAAAAAGGACATTTTATATCTGAGAAACAAATTATGGTTTAGCACCATATACAACTCTATTTGGAGTTTGATCTAGACATACTTCGACTCGTAGCATTCATCATGTTACAGTGTACACTCATATTACTTTTATATCGTATTTTGTTTTATATTATATAAAACATGAAACTTCATCGCGTCCTAAGAAATTTAGATACAATGAGCTACTTTCATTTTCAAAATGTTTCACTCGATTTCAAACATTTTAGCTAGGAATCATAGTTTAGGAAAAACCAAGCTAGTAAATGTGTTCAAGCTTATGTCAAAATAACACGTTGATTAAAGAAACATCACTTACTCATCAGACTGATCTCTTCCTCTGGATCAGCTGCGCGTCGCGTTGTGTTCTTTATCTGAGGTCAATTCTGTGTTATTCCTCCCAGCGCGTCTTCTGTTTTCCTGAAGATAAATTCTGTTGTTTCTCTCAGCGCGTCTTCTTCCAGAAACGAACAGTAGCTGAGATAAACTTGATGAATGGTCAAGCTTTGTTTACGATGATGTGGGCGCTAACAGGCGGCGCGCGCACGTGGCTATTTATCATATCAAATGCAAAAGCAGCTAGAGGGCGTGATCGCATTAAAAATAATTAACTCTGAGGGAAAAACTAGGCATCACGTTGGTTTCACGCGGATTACTGTAGCACAGAATATTTGTTTTTGATAAGACTTTAAGATTTAAAAGTACAGATATCAAGCTTTCTATAGATATATCTCTCCTGTCTGTGTCCCGAGTATTCACTGAGTTTCTAAAAGTCGTTCGCGGAGACAGTGAAGACTGAGAAAGCACCCTGTTTATTTTCTTTAATTTAAAGCAGCACACAGTTTAGTTTGTATTGTGAGTTTGCACAAATAAAAGTATACACTTAATGGTTTCTAAAGATGTATAACACTTATTTGTGTGACCAAAACTGACGGAGTATTTTTAGTGTCTTTTGCACTGATCTTAAAAAACGTGAGCTGATCACGCTGGCGTGATCGTCGACCCCAGGGGGTTAATTTGCTTAATAAATATTTTCCGTTTTAATTTAAGTTAAAGTTTTAATAATTTTGTTGTGTTTGTAATTTCTATTTTTCCTTTTTTAGATATGTCTATTTGCCATTATAGTTTTTAATAATATTTTTTAATTAGATTATTATAGATTATTATTTGTATTTTTTTTTTCAATTTTAATATTAGTTTTAATTTGACTAAGTTTTTGTCATTTTTTTTGTTTTGTTTTTTTAATGTCTACTTGTTAGCATAGTTTTTACTAATATTTTGAATTAGTGTTTAGTTTTAATGCATTTTTCTGTTTTAATTTTAAAGATTTAATAATTTGTGGTTACAACAGCACTACTGTGTTTTGATACATTTTTAAGTAATTTTAATATTGAATATATATTAAATATTTAATATTGAATATTGAATATTGAAACTGAACAAAAAAAAATGTTGCTAACTAAAATGTAACAATAAGTATTTTTTTTTTCAGAAGTGTTTTTTTTTTTCAAAATGATTTAATGGTTTAAGTTAGTAACAGTGACACTGAACATCCAGCAGATGGCAGCATTTTGAACAAACCTGATATAAAACAATGCTAACTGCTTAGTGGTAACAGTAAACAAGTTTAAATATAACTAAAGTATGTTTCCACAGATTAAACCATCAAACAACATCAGTGATTGTCGTTTGCAGCAAAACCAAAACTTTTGCCCCGTGTGAGGCTCGAACTCACGACCTTCAGATTATGAGACTGACGCGCTGCCTACTGCGCCAACGAGGCTTAAAGACTCCATCTGCTAAACCTCCTCATGTTACGACAGGAACGCATCCGGTAAGTCAATAAACTGGTTTGCATTTCAGTTCTGTGCTTGATTTTGCTTTTCAGTTCTGTTTTTGATATGTTTGTGTGCACATCTACGACAATCCAAAAAGATAGTTTGTACAAAGATGGCTGACAAACAATAGATCAGTTTAAACAATGAGATTTATCCTCGTCCACTAGAGGGAGCCAAAGCGAACAGCCACTTTAAAAACTGTACATTTTAAATGCATTTAAAATTACATAAAACTGGTAGATTGTGAATTTAAAAGGCATATATTAAATAAAATTTGTAGATGTAAAATTAATAATTAAATTAAAACTGTACATTGCAAATGCATATATTAATGAATGTTTACATATTTAAAATACATATTTAATAACAGTTGGGAAGTTAAAACGTGTTAAAAATGGTAGATTTCAAATGCCAGCTTAAATTCATATAAATTGTATAAATTGTAGATTTGAAATGCATATATTTAAAAAAATAGATTTCAGATGCACAAAATAAAATGTGTAGATTTAAAATACATTTTTTCCCTAAAAACAAAAACACAATTTAATGCAGATTGTGCATTTAAAATGCATACAAAATTGTAAATTTAAAAGGCATCTATTAAAAAATAGTTGTTTTTTAAAATGCATATTAAATTAAAAATTATAGTTTTCAAATGCATTTATTTAATAAAAATGGTCGTTTTCAAATGCATATAATAAATAAGGATTTTAGATTTCAAATGCATATAATAAATTACAAATTATAGTTTTCAAATGCATTTATTAAATAAAAATGGTAGTTTTCAAATGGATATATTCATTAAAAAATATAGTTTTTAAATGCATATATTAAACAAGTTGTGAATTAAAAATGCATATATTAAATTGAAAATTACAGTTTTCAACTACATGTATTAAATAAATGTTGTATTTTCAAATGCATATATTAACTTAAAAAATATAGTTTTCAAATGCATAAATTAAATTAAAAAATAGTTTTAAAATGCATATAATAAATAAGGACTGTATATTTCAAATGCCTATAATAAATTAAAAATTATAGTTTTCAAATGCATTCATTAAATAAAAATGGTAGTTTTCAAATGGATATATTCATTAAAAAATATAGTTTTTCAAATGCATATAATAAATGAAAAATTATGGTTTTCAAATGCATATATTAAATAAGGATTGTGCATTTTAAATGCATACTCTGAATGTATTAGCACAGTAATGATTGAGCAACAAAGCCCAGTTTAAACAATGCAATCCAACCTCCACTAGAGGGAGTCAAAACAAACATCCACTTTTCCAAAGGTGGCCTTGAATAGGTCAGTGTGTTTTTTTTTTTGACCTAAAGTGTGTGTAAAACCCCTTTGATAAGAGCACGGCGTGTCCGTGTGCCACGTTATCACATGCTGTGTGCAAATACAGCGCTGACCAGCTCAGCTCTTTCTTTCTGTCCAGCACAGCCGTCCGAACACCATCATGGCAGGCCTCAATGCCTCGCTAGGCTACTTTTTAGCGATAATTGGCGTGAGCGTGGTCGGGCGGGTGCTTTTTGCGCGCTGGCGGCCGCGCTGGACATTCCTGACGGAATTTGTTGCCGCTTTCGCGCTTGCCGCCTGCAGACTAGAGGTGGACACCATCGCGGAGGTCGGCCAGTTTGCCGGCGCGCTTGGGCCTGACGTCGCCATCACTATGCTCTTCATATCCATCACCGTCCATGCCATTATCATGCAGGGCGTGAGCGGAAACCCATCGGTGACACTCATGGGACTCCTGTTGAAAGACACGGGGGTCGTGTCGGCTATCCTCGCTGTTTCGGCGCAGATACTTGGTGCGTACGTGGCACTCCTGGTCGCCGGTATGTACTGGCAGATGGAACTGACCGACATGCACATGATCAAGAACCTGATGATGTTCGAGTGCAGCACGTCACTGCGGGTCTCAACGTTGCAGGGGGTCATCTCCGAAGCCCTCGGAGCTCTGATCTTTCACCTGATTTACCTCGTCCTGAAAAACAGGTCGCAACTGCTCAAGATTCCCATATTCGCCGTGCTGCTGACGTTCATCGCCTATGCAGGTGATTCCTTTTCAAATGCATGTAGATTTCTAATGCATATGTTGAATAATGACTGTGTATTTAAAATGCATGCATCAAATTATGTGCATTTAAAAAATGTTCATTTTAAAATGCGTGCATTAAAATAAAAACTACATTGCAAACACATTAAATAACAATTATATATTTCAAATGCATATATTAAAATATTGATGTGGAATGCATATTATTAAATAACATTTGTGAAACTAAAATGCATATATTAAATTGCATTTTAGATTTAGTATGCATATATTTAATAATCATAGATTTTAGAGAAATATTAAAGATTGTAGATTTCAAATGCATATATTAAATTAGGATTTTGCTTTTATATGTAAAATTAAAAACTATAGATGTTATGGAAATATTTAATAAACATTGGCTTCTAAAATGCATATATTAAAATAAAAAAAAAATTATAGATTTAAAATGAATATATTAAATAAAAATTATAAAACTAAAGTGCATATACTAAAACATTTTACATTTAAAATGCATATATTAAATAATGGTTCTAGTTTTAGTCAAATGCATATTTTAAATAAAGATTGTAGCTTTAAAATACATGTAATAAAGATTGTAGATTTTAAATGCATACATTAAAAATTTGTAGATTTAAAATGCATATTTTAAATAATGTAGCTTTAAAATGCATGTATTAAAGATTGTAAATTTCAAGTGCATATATTAAAATAAATGTATAAAAATAAGGACTGCATTTAAAATGCATATATTAATTTACAAATCGTAGATTTCAAATACTAAAGATTGTAAATTTAAAATGCTTTTAATTAATAAGGATGGATTTAAATGTTTATTTGTTGAACTAAAAAGTTTAGATATATAATGGAAATATTAGATAAACATTAGCTATTTAAAATGCATGTATTAAAAAAATGTAGATTTAAAATGCATATATTAAATGCTACAGTACATTAAGGATTTTGCATTTAAAATGCATATATTATTTAATTGTACATTTTAAGTACATATTAAATTAAAAAATCGCAAATTTAAAATGCATTTTAAATAAAGACTGTAGATTTAAAATGCATATCATAAGAATTGTGCACTAAAGTGCATATATAAAATAAAAAAAATGTAGATTACAAATATTAAAGATCAGAGATTTCAGATGCATATGTTAAAAATGTAGCTTTGTGCATTTAAAATGCATATATTTAAAATTGTATTAAATAATAAAATACAATAAATAAGTAATAAGATTTGCACATTGAAATGCATATATAAAATTAAACATTTTAGCTGTCAAATGCATATACTAAATGATAATAAAATTAATATATTAAAATATGTAATATGTAATTTCAAATTCTCATTTTAAATTAAGATTGTACATTTAAAATGCATGTAATAAATAATAATTGCACATTAAAATACGCATTAAAAAAAGTGGTATGTAGTTGTGCATTAAAAATGCATATATATTATTAAAAATAGGTTTGTGCATCTAAAATGCATACATTTAAAAATCTGTTAAAACATTTAAAATGTAAATTGATTTTAAATACATATTACATTAAAAAGTGCAAATATTTTAAGTAAAGACTATATTTAAAATGCATATAATAAGAACTGCACATTTAAATGCATATATAAAATTAAAAATGGAACATTTAAAATGCATATTTTAAATGATAGTAATACAATTATTAAGTTAAAATATGTAATATTTCAAATTCTCATTTTAGGTTAAGATTAAATTTAAAATGCATGTAATAAGAACTGTACATCAAAATGCATATATTAAATTACAAATTGCAGATATAGAATGTATATATTAAAGATTGTAGATTTCAAATGCATAAAATAAAAATTGCACGTTAAAATGCATAAATTAAATTAAAAATTGTACATTTAAAAAAGTAAAGATCATAGATTTCAAATGCACATATTTAGATTTGTGCGTTTAAAATATATTCACTACATACAAATTACAAATTCTACATATATAGTGCATATATTAAATAATTAAAACTGTAAAATGTATTTTAAATAAATTCTAAAGTAAAATGCATATATAAAGTTTGTAAATTTCAGATGCATTCTTAAAAAAATTTATGTATAAAATGTATATATTATATGTAAAAGTGTTGATTAGAAAATCAGTATTTTTTTCCAAATAGAAGAGTTGTGTATGAGGATCTGTATGTTACTCAGGAGAACCTCTTGACTCTTCATTGTGAATGATGCTGTGAAGTATTTTAACTCCTCTCAAACATCTCTATCACACCAGGAAATAACTACACATCTGGATACGTGAATCCATCCCTGGCTTTTGCCATGACATTCACCTGTACGGGACCCACTTTCCTAGCGTATTCTCTCGTCTACTGGCTCGGGCCTGTGATTGGTGAGACCTATCAAACATATCAATCCAAAAATGGTTGCTGGTGTTCCTGAGATGTTTTGGTTTTGTAAATGATGTATTTTTCCAGGCATGACTCTTGCGCTTTTCCTGTATTTGGGAAACATCCCACTGCTGTTCAGCAGGAATCTGCTTTACTCCAAGAAGCCACGTTTCCGGGTTCCCAAAGGGAAAACTGCTGAAGACAAGAGCAGCTGAAGAGACTGAAAGACATAAAACACACAACACTGATGTGCTCAGTTCATTAATCGTGTTTTATAGTTGCAAGACACTAAATCTCATAGTACATCTCTGTTCATCTGGTTTGAGGTTTGCAGCCAGTTTCAACAAACCCCTCGTCTTACGACAACAAACATTTTATTTAATATATAGCAAAAATCAAATTACATTTTTAAGATGGGGGAAAGGAAAAATCATACAAAAGTACAAGTAAGAAAATGATGATACGTTGTCTGTAAATGCCAGTTTGATAAAATATTCCAAGTATGCCACAATGAAAATAAAATTATTTGTACATAGTTTTTCATAATTGGTGTTCTTTATTCTGGCCTGTGTATTAAAAATAGAATAAACAATAAAATCTTTTATAGATTAAAATATGTATTTGCAAAACAATCTGATAAACTGAAAAATAGTTTACATGATATTTGTAGAAAAATATATGCTGCATGCATGACAGCCTTTTTTTCTTTTTTTTTGTTTTTGAACAAATAATCGATTTTTAGATTTATATTTGGTCTTTGTAAAAACAAAATACATTAGATTACTTGAAATCCATTGCAGACTTGTTAGATCTACAGTTAGTAACTTATTCTCACCAATAGAGGTCACTGTATTTAGATATTCAGAGTCGTGACGAGAACAGTGTGAAAACATGTCATCAAATGAAATTTAGAAAGGATTTTTTCACTCTCATTTTTCACACTATTTTTAATGTTTTAAAACTTTTGAACTTTTTGTGTATTAGTAAATATTATGTGTTCACCAAAACAGAGTTAAAAGACGCTGTTTAATTCATTAAGTTATCATATTCTGTATTAGGAGTGTTCAAACTTTTCTGGTTTTAAGGACATTCTAGTTCAAATTAGCCGACCGATTCGCGGCTTTTTTCCCGTCTGCTGAATCTTCCCCGCCAAAGCATTAAAAACTAATTACGGTTGCGGTTTGAATTAGATTTTTCAAGTCTGGATTTAATATGAGAAGAAACCACAGTGCACGTCAAGTCTGAGTTTTCATGTCCTGGCAAGCCGTTTAGTTAAATTCACAAACAATTGACTCGTTTGAGCCGAATCTTTTATTGAACCGTTTTTGCAGACTTGTTAGAGCTACAGTCAGTATCTTATTCTCACCAATAGAGGTCACTGTATTTATTCAGAGTCGTAAGAAGAATAGAGTGTGAAAACATGTAATCAAATGAAATTTTTTTTTCAGTCATCCAGCGTGGTAGGTACTCAAAAAAAGTATTTTTAATTTTTTTAGACGTTGTTTAATATGAGTAAATATTGGGTGTTTACTACATCAGAGTTTAAAGACACTGTTTAATTCATTAAGTTATCGTATTCCGTACTAGGAATGCTCAAATTTTTCTAGTTTAAATCGGCCAACTGACCCGCGGCTTTTTCCCGCCTGCTGAATCTTTCCCGCCAAGGCATAAAAAAAAAAAAAAACTAATTACGTGCGGTTTGAATTTGATTTCGCAAGTCTCGACTGAATATAAGATAAAAACCACAGGGCACGTCATTCAGTCTGAGTTTTCACGTCCTTGCAAGCCGTTTAGTTAGATTCACAAACAGTTGACTCGTTTGAGCCGAATCTTTTATCGAACCGTTTTTGCAGACTTGTTAGATGTACAGTCCGTAACTTATTCTCACCAATAGAGGTCACTGTATTTATATATTCAGAATCGTAACAAGAATACAGTGTGAAAACATGTAATCAAATAAAATTTGGAATGGATTTTTTTTCAGGTTTTTTTGAGGTTTTATTGTTTTTAAACGTTTTTATATCCGTAAATAGGTGTTTACCAAAACATATTTTAAAGACGCTGCTTAATTCAGTATTTTGGCATATTCTGTACTAGGAGTGTTCACATTTTTCAGGTTTAAACGATGTTCTAGTTTCAATGGGCCAACCGATCCGCGGCTTTTTTTCCCGCGTGCTAAATCTTGCCCGCCAAGGCGTAAAAAAAAAAAAAATTACGGTCGCAGTTTGAATTTAATTTTGCAAGTCTGAATTTAATATGGGATGAAACCACAGCGCACATCATTCTCACAAGACGTTTAGTTTGATTCACAAACAAATTAATCGTTGGAGCCGAATATTTTATTGAATCGTTCAAAGAGATTTTCGAGCGCAGGCGTTACTGACTGGTTTGAATCAACCTAACGAATCTTTCACAAGTTATTGTTACTTTTTGCAGTATCTCTATGGATTAACTTTGCTTTTTCATCACATAGATGATGTTGGTGGTGTTGCAGCCTACATAAAGGTGTCACAACAGGAATGGGTTTTCTACAGTATTACACTGACCTGAATAGATGCAGATGTGTTAAAAAAAAAGCTGAGTCTGAGTTGTTTATGAGGGCAGCAAGCTGAGGGCCTGTGGTTTATTCTGCTTGGTACGCTGTATGCTTTAAGCACAGTGTGTGTGAGAGGTGTACTTTCTTCTCACATCCGGAAAGAAACTTCATGAGAAGAACAGTCTGCAAAACTGACTTAAAAGTCAGACTGAAAGTGTGACTTAATCTGGTAACAACTCGACTGTCAGGATGATTTTATCTCTTCTGTTTATGCTTATCTTCTTCATCTTTCCAGGTGAGTCACTGAAAAATTTAGTTAATGGGATGTTTTATCAGATGATTTTGTATTTACTGAAACAGAGCTAACAATTAATCTGTGTTATGACCTGTTCACACCAAGGACAGCAACTACAGTAGTCAACATTTGAAGTGGGTCAAAATCTTTCAACAAAGTTGTCCTAAAATCAAAACCATACCCGGTCTTGTCTGAGGACAACTTTGATGAACTTTTTATATTCACTTCAAATGTTGACTACGGTATAACGATAGCTTTTAAAATTGTTCAGAATTTAAAAGAATAGCAGCGTTCGTGCCAAAACTATCCAACTTATTTTTGCACAGTAAGAGCGAGTTCGACCATCTGTACATTTTTAATCATCTGCATCCAGCTGTTTTTATCTTTACAAAACAGCTTGTTTTGCGGCTTGATACTGCAAATTGGTGTGTCTTACCATATTATTATAATAATGCATTATCTTAATTATGAACACACTGGTTTGTAGTGCAAAGTTTTGTACTGTTTACTGCAAGTTTGTTATTCCCTTATTTTCCTATAGCCTATAGTGGCTAATGAACCAGAAGTGTCAGTCATAGGCTTTCTTTTGGTGTTGAAAAATAAGGTGGACAAGTATGGAAGCCCTTTTCCACCACGTAAGAAAAAAAATGAATGCCTTAAAAAGATGAAGAGAAAAACGACAGTCATAATTACAAGATAAAAAAAGTCAAAATTATGACTTACTAAATCAAAATGATGACTTTAAATTTATTCAATTATGAGGTAGAAAGTTATGGTTAAAATTATGACATTACAGTTTGTAATTATGAGATAAATTGAAATTATGACTTTAAAAGTCATAATTACAAGATAAAAAGTCAAAACTATGACTTACTAAGTTGAAAGTCACAATCATGAGATAAAAAGTTGAAATTATGACTTTACAATTAGTAATTACGAGATAAAAAGTTGAAATTATGACTAAAAGTGGTAATTACAAGATAATTTGAAATTATGACTTTGAAAGTCAGAATTCTGAAATAAAAAGTCGAAATTGTGACTTTACAATTGGTAATTACAAGATAAAAAATTGAAATTATGACTTACTTAAGTCGTAATTAGGAAATAAAAAGTCAAAACAGTGACTTTAAAATTTGTATTTACAGGATAAAAAGTTAATTATGACTTAAGTCATAATTACCAGATAAAAAGACTTTATATTATGACTTTAAAATGTTGAAATTAAGACTCAAGGCAAAATTGACCAGACTTTACAAACAAATATGTTTTATATTAATAAGATGTGTATTTAACTTGGTCCTCCACACTGTTTTAAGCCAAGTTAATTAATTTTAGAATGTCCTGTTTATCATTAGACCACTATCCTGTGGCCGATGTGTTTATAAAGTCATTAAGTTAATTTTGACTTTTAAACTCATAATTATGATTTAAATCATAATTTCGTCTTTATATCTCAGAATTTTGACTTTATAAGTCGTAACTTCAACTAGTGACTTATCTTGTAATTGACTTAAGTTAGAATTTCGACTTTTTATCTCATAGTTATAACTTTAAAAATTCATCATTTCAAGTTTTTATCTTGTAATTATAACTTGAGTAAGTCATAATTTCGACTTTGTAAGGCTTGAATTTTTAAGATAAGAACCATATTGTTTTAATCACTTTCAAAACGTTTTTTTTCCAGCTGATGAGCAATAAAAAAGCATTGATAGTCATTTAGAATCCAACCTGCTTGAACGAGCTGAAGCATTTAAAGCGGCACACCACAAAACTGCATAATAAGTGGAACATGCATAGGTGTGAACTCTTACTTGGTTACTGTTCTTGGTGTGAATGGGTCTTCACACGTGTTGACAGTGCATACTTAAGTGTTAAATTGCATGATCTAGTATCAGTACTCTGAAAAAGTGCTTAATATGATCTCCAGGTGTGTTTGGTGCTGCTGATGCTAATAAAATGGAGTCCATATCGGTGATGGAGGGATGTTCAGTCACTTTACACACTGATGTTACTGAAGTACAGAGAGATGACCTGATACTGTGGACATTTCAATCCAAAGACCGTCTAATCGCTGAACTCCATAAGCAGGTTGTCTATGTGTATGGTAAAAAAGAAAGTTTGAGACTGGAAGAAAAGACTGGATCTCTGACCATCATAAACATCAGACGTGAACACTCTGGACTTTATGAACTAACAGCCATCAGCCACGGGACAACCACAAACAAGAGATTCCGTGTTACTGTCAGTGGTTAGTTGCAGATTACTTTTGTATTTTTGTTTATTTTACATTAAAGATTTTGAAAAAGAAAGTAAACTTACAATGTCTGTTTCTACAGATGCTTTGGAAATAAATGTCACTCATCTGCCAGTTCCTGTCATCAGCAGAGACTCCTCACAATGTTCTTCATCATCATCATCGTCGTCATCACAGCAGAATTGTTCATTGCTGTGTTCAGTGGTGAATGTGAGTGGTGTGACTCTCTCCTGGTACAAAGGAAACAGTTTATTGTCCAGCATCAGTGTGTCTGATTTCAGCATCAGTCTCTCTCTACCTCTGGAGGTGGAATATCAGGATAAAAACATCTACAGCTGTGTGATCAACAACCCCATCAGCAACCAGACTCAACATCTGGACATCAGCAAACTCTGTCAGACATGTTCAGGTACGGAAATGTACCTGAACGCACTTTAGAAAACTTGAGGCGTTAACAACATTAGTGTCCACAAAAATGGACAGATACTATAACGATAACTATATTAGTGTCCACAACCAAGAATAACTAAAAAGATTATCTGTATTAGTGCCCACACCACTAACAGACAATTAATATAAAGGTAACTATACACTGTGTGCAGAATTATTAGGCATGTTGATATTCTGGTCATATTTTTTTTCCAAACACATTTTACCAATTCCAAACCACATCAGTCTTAATAACTACTGTTAATTTTGTGTTTAATCATTTATGTGTGATATATAATTGTCCGTGAAGGCTGGAAGTGAAAAACTCCTTATATTCAGGTGTGCAGAATTATTAGGCATGTTTTCGTTTACAGCTAAAATGAGCCAAAAAAGAGATTTAACCCAGACTGAAAAGTCCAAATTATTAAATGCCCATGAGAAGAATGCAATACTAATGCATTACAAGAATTTGCAAAGTTAAGGCTTGACCATTGGACAGTGAAATGCTTGTTGAGTCTGCATGGTCAGAAAAAACAGGTGGAGAAGAAAAGATGCATGTTAACTGCAAAAGAATTAGGAATTAAGGTGAAGAATTAGGTGTGACACCATCAGGAACCGTTTCCAGTTCTCCAGCGCCACCATTTTCCAGAACTGCAACCTACCTGGAGTCTTCAGAAGTACAATGTGTCAGGTTCTCAGAGACTTTGCTTGGTAAAAAATCCTAAAAAATGCCCCTGACTTAATAAGAATAACAAGCTGACGTCTTGTGAAATACATGAAGACAGTTTTTTTATATGCTTTAGAGACAGATAAGTTGAGAGTGACTCTTGAAGGACAAGCATCACATCCTCTTGTACCTCTGATTCAAGAATTTATCTTCTAAAATCTGGCAGTAAGTTTTGGGAGTTCATTTTAGTCCATCTCTGCAAGTCAGACTTTTCAGGATAAGAGACTAAACATGAACTCCCAAAACTTACTGCCAGATTTTAGAAGATAAATTCTTGAATCAGAGGTACAAGAGGATGTGATGCTTGTCCTTCAAGAGTCACTCTCAACTTATCTGTCTCTAAAGCATATAAAAAAACTGTCTTGAATTGGTAAAATGTGTTTGGAAAAAAAATATGACCAGAATATCAACATGCCTAATAATTCTGCACACAGTGTATTAACGTTCACAACAGTGGACAATAACTATAACAATAAATATATCAGCGTTCACAATAGACAGTTACTATAACGAAGTTATCAAGTATATTAGCATCCACAACAGTGGACAGTAATTATAATGATGGCTATAATAGAGTCTACAACAATGAACAGTTACTATAACAATAACTATATTAGCTTCCACACCATCAGACAATAACTATAGCGATAACTATATTAGCATCTAAAAAAATGGACAGTTACTGAAACGATAACTATATTAGCATCCACAAAAACATACAATTACTGTAACAAAAACTATATTAGCATCCACAACAATGGACAATTACTGTAACGATAACTATATTAGTGTCCACAACCAAGAATAACTAAAAAGATTAACTGCATTAGTGTCCACACCACTGAGAGACAATTAATATAAAGATAACTATATTAATGTGCACAACAGTGGACAATAACTATAACGATAAATATATTAGCGTTCACAATACACAGTTACTATAACGATAACAAGATTAGCATCCACAGCAACAGACAATTACTGTAACTATAACTATATTAGCATCCACAACAATGGACAATTACTATAACAATGACTATATTAGCATCCACAATAACAGTAATTATAATGATAACGAGATTAGCTTCCACAACAACGGCCAATTACAATAACGATAACTATATTAGCATCCAAAATACCAGACACTTATTATAATGTTAACTAGATTAGTGTCCACAACAATGGACAATTACTGTAACGATAAATATATAAGCGTCCACAACAACAGACAATTACTATAACAATAACTATATTAGCATCCACAATAACAGACAGTTATTGTAATGATAACTAGATTAGCATCCACAACAATGGACAATTACTATAACAATAACTATATTAGTGTCCACAGCAATGGACAATTACTGTAATGATAAGTATATAAGCGTCCACAACAACAGACAATTACTGTAACGATAACTATATTAGTGTCTACAACAAAGTACAATTACTGTGACGAGAACTATATTAGCATCTACAACAATGGACAATTACTGTAATGAAAACTATATTAGCGCCCACAACAATGGACAGTTACTGTAACGATAACTATGTTAGCGTCCACAACAACAGACAGTTATATCAATAACTAGATTAGTGTCCACAACAATGGACAATAATTATAACGATAGCTATATTAGCATTTACAACCATGGACAATAATAAGAATGATTTTAACATCCACTACAGCAGACAATAACTATAACAATAACAATATTAGCATCCACAACAATGGATCATTACTATAACAACAACTATGGAAAGTTACTATAATGATAACTATATTAGCGTCCACAACAACAGACAATTATTATAACGATTATAAAACTATATTAGCATCCATACTAATGGACAATAACCATAACAATAACTAATTTGCTTAATGCAAGTTACTGTTAATGTTTTTTCTAAGGACGCTCTTAGTTTTTTCATTTGCTGCTTTAAATGCTCAAGCTCCAAGTCAGATAGATTTTGATTGACTGGATTTTGATTTGAATATATTTTTTTTAATCATTCATTAGCTGCAAAGAAAATCACTCTAAAGGTGATTTTCCAACAATATTAGTTTTTGTTAGTATAGTTTAGTTTTAAAATCTTTACGGTTATACACTACCGTTAATACACTAAGTTTGGGGTCAGTAAGACTTGTAATAGTCTTTAAAGAAGTCTCTTATGCTCATCAAGGCTGCATTTATTTGATTAAAAATATAGAAAAAAAACAGTAATATTGCAAAATGTTTTTACAATATAAAATAATGTTTTTTATTTTAACATACTTTAAAATAGAATTTATTCCTGTGATGAAAAGCTGAATTTTTATCAGTTGTTACTCCAGTCTTAAGTGTCACATGATCCTTCAGAAATCATTCTAATATGTGGATTTATTATTAGAATGATAAATGTTGGATAATATCAACAGTTGTGCTGCCAAATATTTTTTGGAACCTGTGTTTTTTTTTTTTTTTTTTTTTTTTTTTCAGGATTCTTTCATGAATAACAAGTTCAAAAAGTACAGTGTTTATTCAAAATATAAATATTTTATAACAATGTAAATTATTTATTATTAACTTTCAATAAACTTTTAATTATTAACTTAATACATCCTTGGTGAATAAAAGTATTAATTTCTTAAAAAAAAAAAAAAAAAAAAAAAAAAAAAAAAGAAACAATAAAAATGTACTGACCCCAAACTTTTGAACGGTAGTGTAGTTATGGTAAAAACATACCTTGATGTTTTAGTGTTCCTCTGTTTTCCTTCCTCAGACTCAGCCCTATGTTGCGGTTCTACTGAAGCTGTGATCAGATTGGTCATCTCTGCTCTGGTGGGCGTGGCTACTGTTGCTGCAGTGATATATGACATCAGATCTTTAAGAGTTCAATAAGACATGAATACAAGAACACCATGGCAGCATTCCACTTCAGTTTTTTATGCCACTGTCATTGCAATATGTCATTGATTTCATTGGATATGGATAGTGTGTGGAATCTATCCATATAAACTCATCCACGTCATGAAGTGAAATCTTCCCAGAGGGAATGTGTGTGTGTATCAGAGATGCTCACAAGTCTCTGAGCTAGAGTCCAAGTCAAGTCTCAAGTCTCTGAGCTAGAGTCCAAGTCAAGTCTCAAGTCTTTGAGCTAGCGTCCAAGTCAAGTCTCAAGTCTCTTTATTATATTAAGTCTCTGGTTATAATAAGTGTTGCATCACGTACAGCGACCCATCCAACACTGCATAGCTATATATAAGGAATTCAAAGCATGTAATATGTTATAATGACTCCTTTATCTATTAGCATACAGTATCAGCTTTGATTTTGGTATATAATCAGTGTGAACAGGCTATTGCAACATGACAAAAACACCAAGAATGCTTTACTTTTAAGTTAATGTTAAATGATTTAAATAACTGCCAGCATGTGGCGGCAAGAGAATGATTTAATTACTGAATCATATCATTCATTTGATTCGTTCGAATTGCTGCTTCATTTAGGAATAAAGAGTGACTGTCTTTATGAATGGGAAATTGAATCATTTCACTAGATTCGTTTTAAAAACGAGTTCATTCATAAACGAAACACCGCTGTGTTTGAATGGAGATGCGCAGCGGCTCAGTTGTGACTTGTTTCAGACTACTTTTGACGACGAAATAGAGCAAAATCAGGCAATAGTGTTATAGTCAAACAATGTAAGTCACTTAATAATAACATCTTGTTTATTTAACTGCTGTATTAAATCAGTATCTCATTTACAAACTCCCTTAAAATTAGTAAAAGCTTAGTTCGCGATATCACAAAGCTCTATTATAACGACGCTGTCTATACTGTCACTAATCAGTCTCTTATTTACACTCTCTCTATGTAACACTCTACACACACTCTACACTTTATGAAAGAATTCGTAAAATGTATGTGATACATTACTGAACGTTGCAAAAACACGTAGAAACCTTTAAATCTCCCCTGAGCGCAAACACAAATATGCTGATCGGGTCAGTCGCACATGATGCTCGTTTTTTGTTCGTTGTCCCCTCATGTGTGGCGGCCGCGCCTAAAATAAAAAAATAAATAAATGTGTGGCCGCGCCGCGCGCAGCAGATACACGTCACGTGTTACATGGACAGGTTATAGGTAACGGAGGGAGGGGAATAACAGCAAGCTCATCAGTTGTTTCCTAAAAATAAACATTGTTCGCGAGTCCCGCAGCTCGAGTCCGAGTCGAGTCTGAAGTCTTTCGAGGACGAGTCTCAAGTCGAGTCTGAAGTCACTGTGTGTGCGACTTAAGTCGCACTCGAGTCCGAGTCTCAAACTCGAGTCCCCATCACTGGTGTGTATATATATATATAACCTCAGATCTTAAGATCAGTGATTTTAAATGACTGTCAAATCTGTGTATCATTGTGGCTGCGAGTCCAAGAAACAAAAAATCCCAGAATTATAAACTATTTAAATAAATAATATATTGACGTGAATTTATTGAAAAAAATTATGACTAGACGGAATTGATTGATCTTCATTTTCTTAAACAAGCTCTCACTACTGAATCATTCAAAGGGCAAGTGTGTTGAAATGAACTGTGTAAATAAATCTTTTCTGCCCCCTTGTGGTCTATGTGGTCTATATGTGTCTGTCAATCATTTGGGCTGAATTTTCAGTTTACTCCATTGAATTAATTTACTTATACACATTTTGTTTTCCAAGGTTAAGCATTAATGCTAGGTCTAAAAATGTGTCATTTTATAAATGCAGTTTGTTTTTTGATTTGTTCATTGGTCTCAATGTTAAAACATTTGTGAGGAAAAGTACTTAAGAGGTCCGGACTAGGAAGATCCTGTTTAAAGTTGCCCATATATGATTTTACTTCGTTGATTTGTCCGTTTTAATTTTTTAAAATAAAAGTATACTTAAACATATTTTGTCCAATCATTCATATATTTTGTTAAATGCTGTTGACGCCACATTATATTGAATATTTATTTAGAATAAACAGATCTTTTACAACGAATATTTAACACATCAGCCAGAAATTACGCTTACATAAATTGCTAATTTTGTGAATGGAGGAGATTTTTGAATGGGCGCCCAAGACGTAATTTCTCATTCGCGGGAAAACCCGTTAAACCGAACACAGAGCGTCTCACAGGAGGACGTAGCTTCTGAGGTAAAATAATTAACGAACAGCAAATACTATTACTTTACAAAAACGCAAGACAATAGGATTAGTCGTTATAACATTTAGGTGTAGATAATTTTATATTTTTTGGACATCGATCTCTCACTAATACGTATTTTTAGTAAGCGAAATATGTGCGTAAAAACATTGACTATGACAAGATGAACATGTAAGTGACTACAACGTTAAAATATCTTAAAGAAAATCCTTTTTGTAGCAAACGACTGCTTTTTCTGTTACACATATCTAGAATCATGTTAGTGCGTTTTTTTCTTTTGACAAAGTACTAATTTACTTCTCCATAGCTTTGAAAAATAGTTACGAGTACTAATTTACATACAAAGAAACTTTAAAAAAGCAAAGGCTTATTAGAGTGTTGCGTAACTATAGCACAATAAAACAAACAAAAAAAATTACAACTATAAATTAACCATGGTTTTGGTACACTAAACATAGTTTAACCATGGTATATTCAGTAAAACTGTGGTTATAAAAATAGTAACCAATACACCAAAAAGCATGGTTATGACACTTTTACTAAAGTATAACCTTGGTTAATTTTTTTGTAAGGAAAATTTACAAGTTAATTACAGGATTTTTCTTCTTTTTCCAATTCTCCTAGATTCATGTAGTATAATCAGTAACACACTATAGCATTAAATATGGACAAAGTTGTTAATAAAATAACTTTCTTCAAAGTATATCCTGCATCTTCATTTGCTAAATACATCAAGAATAACTAGATGTGTAAGCAAACAAACACCCGTTATAAATACAGCAATTGCTACAGATTTGTGAAATAGGATATAAAAACTTATATCCAGTGTTCCCACACTGATCAAATGTGAACGGTTTCTCTCCAGTGTGGATCCTTATGTGAATCTCTAGACTATATTTGCTTGTCGAACTCTTTACAAATTAAGTGCAGGTGAACATTTCTTATCTCTTCTTTTCTGTAAATCTTGTTTTAGTTTGAGAGGGACTCACAGGTTTTTCTCCAGTTTTGACGTGATGTTTCTCCTCCTCTTCATTCAGTTCTTCATTCTCCTCGTTTTCTTCAATCATCTCTGAAATTAAAGTAAAAAAATGTTTTGTTTACAGTAATCCTTAAAAAAAAAAAAAACCCTGAGAAATGTGAAAAGGACATAAAATTAAACCCTGATGAAACTGTGGAAAGTAGGCAATTGCTATATATTTTTTTTCCCCAACTATGCAATTATCTTACAGAAATTAATTTTGTATTAAAAATCACCCACTTTATTAAGTGTCCTCATCATTTGCTGATTCGACTATATTATTGCACAGATCTATATAGCTTGAAGCTAATCATGAATAAACACCAACCTGTTTGTTCTTCAGTGCGTTTCATTTTGCAGGGTTCTGGATCTCTCATGTTCTTACTGTCCTTCAATAAACTGTCTCTGCAGATTTCACTTCTTCTTGATGCTTCAGGAAGATCTGCTAAAATAAAAAATAAATCAGTTACTGAGTTTGTGTTTTTTAAATCTTCTAATATACAGCTTCACCTCCAACTTCTATCCTTGACGACAGCGTAAGTTTTGTCTCTTAGCTTCAGCACAAAGATCTCTGCACATCAATGTAAAACACTTATTTAGTAACACTGAACTCAAAGAGCGCTTAGCCTAGAGATGGTGAGTCTAGGTGTTTAAATGTGTAAATGACCACATATGTATTTCCTCACATGTAGAAATGACACGCTAATGATATTGTCTGTTGTATTTTCCTGTCAAAATGAGTTCATTTCGAATTATTCAGCCTTTAAGAACTTCAAAAAGATTGGAATTACGCACAGTGTGAATAAAAACAACAAAAATCACAGCATACTGGCACGCCAAGCAAAGGACTCAGTCTGACCAATGGATAGAGAACTTTTATAACTATTCATAATACAACTTATTTAAACTTGTTATTTAAGTCAACTAAAGATTTTTCTGATCAACCATTCAGGTCATTTTTGCAGTGATTATTTGACTAATCGCACACTTATGTTATTATACCATATAATAAGATAAATCACTCTGCTCTGTTTGCTGATCCACTTTTGTGGCTTGAATAAAGATTAATCTATAGCCTATAGGTTATGCATATACAATTTATAGTTCATCTAAAGATTGTTTTAAAGTGCTATTTTTTTCTTTGCCTTTTTTCCTCTATCACATATTTTAGTAAGGCCTGAGTCTCAAGATTCCACGTTTGGTAGTTATTTTGTGATAGAAAAAAAAAAATCAGTGGAGTTTTGATGGCACCCGTTGGCTGTTTGTATTATAATGTCCTAAATAAAATCTCACAGGAACCTGATTTTTTTTTTTATATCAACTTCAAATTTGGAACATGACTTCTTTAGACATAAGGCTTTTATTTTATAGCAATTTTGGATTCAAAAATATTTGGTAATGTATGTATTTTATACAAATACAAAAAACAAAATGGATATAGTGCATTTTCTTTACAGTAAATTTAAATTTCCTTTTGATACTCAATATTTTAAAATAACTTAAAAAGGAGTTAAATTAAAAAGTTTTCTTTTCAGAACCTATTAAATGTTAAACAGCTATAATT
This sequence comes from Labeo rohita, assembly GCF_022985175.1. Lineage (NCBI taxonomy): Eukaryota > Metazoa > Chordata > Actinopteri > Cypriniformes > Cyprinidae > Labeo > Labeo rohita. The sequence continues at coordinate 58,599,588 of NC_066890.1, read as the reverse complement.
AATTTGTATCAACACTGGCGAACATTAATAGGCTACTTAGTAAAAAGACGCCATCAAACACATTTATAATAGCGAAATATTCGATTTTTTTAATAACTGACAACAGTTCCTTAAAAAAGAAAGTTCCAAAGTTTTACTATTCCCAATTTCTGCATTACAAATTATTCTGTTAATATTTATGTATAGATTTAAAATGACCCTGATAATACAGGCTCAATATTGAGTATCTGCAACGTTAGAAATAAAATCGCTGCAACGCTTGATATGGACTCGCATCCATTCTCTTCAAAGATCACGTGACATTCAGAAACAGATACAGAAACAATCCAAACATCAAAATCGCTCGGGTCTTAACGTTTTTTCCTCACATGCTGGTCATGTGCTGTATTCAGCGTTTATTCAAACCAGCAAACACACAAATAGCGCGGTAACCGATGAAAACAACACAGAAACTACCTCGTATAATATTGCCTAAACAAACCGCATATTTTTCAGTTCTGTAAATACGTGAAATGTTGTGAACAGCTCAACTCACCTTGATGCCTCATCAATCAGCAACTTTAACGACGGCGTTCGTGCACGAAAGTTCCTGATTTCGGACAGATTTTTTTTTTTTTTTGGTAGTAAATGTTCTTTTAAAATGTTCGCTTTCAAAAAATCCTAATATCAAAAATCAGACTTCATTTGTTGAGTGCAAATGTGCAAGATACATTCACCTGCAGCCTCGCAGCGTCAAACGTCTCAGGCCGGAAGTGAGGTAAACCAGGATCTAGTCTCATTTATGCTATATTTATTTATATAGCATAGTTTATTTTATTTGAGAACAACTACAACCCCATTATTTTATAAAGTTTAGTTTTGAAATGTAAGTCAATAACAATAGGCTAAAGCCAGAGCCAATGGGGAAGGTCTTTGCGAGACGAGACCCCGCCCCATCTTGGAGTTCCCGCACCATTTTGGAGATCTCCGGTCTGCAGTTTTATATACTTGGTAGAGTCACACCACCAGCAGTTTTCTTTTGTTAGATGCAAGGATTTTGATAGGATTTACATGCAAAACATTTAATAACATACTAAAAATACATAATATGAATTAAAAATAACGAAAATTATTTAAAACCTAAACAAGTACAATTGTAGATATAGAAAAATGAACAGCAAAAAATGATCAACATTTGAAGTTGTTAATATTATATATATATCATCATATCATCATATGTAGGCTAGTTCTTATCATGCTAATGTATGTTCAAGTATTAGTTTTTCTGAAAGATTCGGCTTCAGTTAGTTATTTTATGCTTTAAAAAAGGCAACTGACAAGTAAATACGGACCGTCATGTGTTAACTGTTGATTTACACAGACAAAATGGCTTGATGATTTATTCATCAAATGATTTGTTCGTAATGCAAGAATTAGCAGACAATAAAAATAGATGAAAAAATCTGCTGATACAATTATTAATGCATCTAATTCCTTTTAAAGCAAATGTTAAAATGGAGAAAGTAACAACCAATGGGACATATTTCTCTTTTTATTGACTTACAAGTATTGTATAATATGAAAGAAATGCAATTACCCATACTATCTGTTTATTTTAGTTACTTTTACACATTGCATTGCTTACAACTTGCTTTTTCCTGCTGTTATTGCTGATTAGGACAGATTTATACAGAAGAGATTTTGTTGCTCAATTCATTATTGTGTCACGTTTGGTGAGGATGTGGCATCTAAGATGATCTGCTTATTGTGATTGATACAGTTTCTCTCTAGTGTGGATCCTCTCATGTGATTTCAGGGTTCCTAACTGAGTGAATCTCTTGTCACAGTGTGAACACTTGTATGGTTTCTCTCCAGTGTGGATCCTCTGATGCCGTTTCAAATCGTCTGCCATAATAAAAGTCTTCTCACACTAACAGCACATATGATTTCTTACTCCAGCATGTTTCTTCTGATGAGTTTTTAACAATTTCAGCACTGAAAACTTCTTTCCACATGAAGAACATGAATGTGGTTTCTCTTTTGTATGAACGGTCAGGTGATTCTTCAGCTTTAAAGCAAAAGAAAATTTTTTTCCACACTCATCACATTTGTACGGTTTCTCTCCAGTGTGGATCATCTCATGTGTTTTCAGATGTCCTAATTGAGTGAATCGCTTGTCGCAGTGTGAACATGTGTAAGGTTTCTCTCCAGTGTGGATCATCTGGTGCCGTTTCAGTTGTTGAGCTGTAGTAAAAGTCTTCTCACACTCAAAGCACATATGATCTCTCACAGCAGTGTGTATCTTCTGATGAACTTTTAACCGTTTCAGTAGTGAAAAGCTCTTTCCACATACAGCACATAAATGTGGTTTCTCTTTTGTATGAACTTTCAAGTGATTGTTAAGGCTTAAAGCCCACAAAAATGTTTTTTCACATTGATCACATTTGTACAATTTCTCTCCAGTGTGGGTGTTTATGTGTCTCTTAAGGTGTACTAATTCTGTGAAACTCTTCCCGCACTGATCACAAGTGAACGGTTTCTCTCCAGTGTGGATTCTCATGTGCCTCTTAAGACTCTGTTTGCTTGTCAAACTCTTTCCACACTGAGTGCAGGTGAAAAATTCCTTGGCTCTTCTTTTCTTTAAATCTTTCTGTTTGCTTTGAGAGTGACTCACCGGTTTTTCTCCATATTTGACATGATGTTTCTCCCCTTCTTCATTCAGTTTTTCATGCTCCTTGTCTTCTTTAGTCAGCTCTGAAATTTAAGTAAAAAATGTTTCAGTTGCAGTAAATTGTAAAAAAAACAAAAAAAAAAACAAAAAAACAACAGAAACAGAAAAGAAAGAATCAAAAGTAAACCCTGATGAAACAGTGGAATGTAGGCAATTGCTTTATCTTTATATATATATATATATATATATATATATATATATATATATATATATCAGGGTTGGGGCCATTCATGAATTGAATTGAGAATGAATGGTAAATTCCAATTCACTTCCTGGAACGGAATTGGAATTGCATGCAGCTGACAGGAAATGGAATTGGAATTGAATTGGAATGTCAGGAAACAGAACTGAAATCAAATAAATTCCACTAAATTCCACTTGAGATATTTAGGCCTGAGAGATGCAATCTTAGCGATGCCAAATTTCAGGAAATGATGATAATTCGATGCAATAAAAAGTGAATGAAATACATGAATGAACATGACTCATTTTTTTTGTGAGCTGAGACATATATTATTGTGGTAATCATATATTGAATGTATAGTACATCCAGAAACTTATCACCACTGTCATTCAATTATTAATTCATAATGTACAGTTCTCATTTTTATTTACTTGCATTTGATCAACTCTATTTTATACATTACTTGGTGTTTGTAAAGCATCATAAATAAAGTTAAAATGTATGTCTCTAAATGCAATCACAAATAAATGCTCAGAAACAGCAATAAACGGAATTCAGTGGAATTTCCCTGAATTGAATTCCACTTCCTGTAATTCCAATTAAATTCCAACTCTGTTTCCTGTAATTGTTGTTGAATTCCAATTCCAATTCCATTTCCTTCTTTGAATTGGAATTGAGTTCATTCCTGAATTGACCCCAACCCTGATATATATATATATATATATATAAAATATAATATATGTAGGAGCCAAAATGTTCAATGATGGTTATGTTTTACTCTCATTTTGACCACTGAGTGGCGCTGTGAGATTTACAGTTATTGAACTATATAGGTAGCCCTTCCTACTGTGGTAGGTAGGCGTTTTGACCTGGAAGGGCAAAAGGTTTTTGACCGCAACAGCGTGAAGCTGATAGGATTGTGAAACTTTCCTTGAATGTAAGCCTTTGTTTTGGACATTTTGCACTTTGGTGATTTGTGGAGCCAATAAATGTCTACAATGATGCAATGGAAGAATTGTCTGATCGTTCCTTATGGACAAATTCAATGAGGAAGTAACGTAACACCACAGTAAGAAAGCGCGTCAACCTAATTTATCCGGGATCAACCGACTCAGTAGCTTCAAGTATTAGATTTAGCTCCTACTATATATATTATATATATATATATATATATATATATATATATATATATATATATATATATGAATTTTTTATGACCTTACGTGTCCCTGAAACATTCCAAATACACAACTGTCTAACAAAATTGTTTTTTTTTTTTTAATTCCCAGTTATAAAAATTGTCCTTATTATTTGCTGCTTCAGCTATATTATTGTACAGCTTTTAACATTTTTCTAACTGCAAAAAAAATTAAAAGTGCTGGAAGCGTTATATTCTTATTGTTCTTCAGCCTCATTGATGAAGGATCAAGAATAAACACCAACCTGTTTGTTCTTCAGTGTGTTTCATTCTGCAGGGTTCTGGATCTCTCATGTTCTCACTGTCCTTCAATAAACTCTGTCTCTGCAGATCTCACTTCTTCCTGATGTTTTGATGCTCGTCTTCACTTGTACACTGATTGGAATATTCCAGCATTTATTGCTGAACTGCAGTGGGAGGAGCTTCACTGAAGGTGTGATTGTTGTGGGAGGAGCTTCACTGAAAGAGGAGCAGTTCTGCCATTGTTAAAGATAAATCAGTTACTGGGTTTAACATTTTAAACTAATTTACAACTATTTCTCTATTTTATGTTCACCTATCTATGCATCTTGTAAAGTGTTTTTACCAATTCACAAGTTGTATCATTCACATATTTAAATTCCTACATGTATCTTATCTTTCACTAGTATATAGGCAAAGAAACATAGAAAATGGGGAAAACCCTACATATTTAAAATACAGCAAATATAAACAATGTAGGAATAAAAAATGAAAGAAAAAACACAGAAATATATTTTTTCCAATTTTGATACTTACCTACATCTTGTAATGTCACAACAGCTGACTGTGTCGTTTGCTTAAGTCTTTTGACACCAATAAAATGAGCTTAATGTGGCAATTAACAGATCTGAAGTCACCAACATAATGAATGAGGTGAAAACAGGATCTATTGACATGAAATAAAAGAGGATTTTCAGCAGCTCTGATAATTTTGATGAGCCTCAGACTATTAACACTCATTAAACAAGCCATTCAGGATCAGCAGCAGATCACCTCACATTTTATACAAGTATTTGTGGATAGAAACTGATGATTTGCATAAAGATATTTGCTAAAAGACTAAAACCACTCTATTAAAACATAATATGACTGTCTCATAAAATAATACAGAATATATATCAATAATATAAAGGTAGACACTAATGGCATCACTTACATAAAAAAAAAAAATTGCATATTGATCTAAAAATAGTTTGAATTGCTAATAACCGCATTCATAGCAATACAGTAACTGGATCACTAACACATTTTTTGGTATGTCCAGAAACTGATAAACTATAAAACCTTTAAAAATAAAGAGCATTCAGTACCAGCAACATTATCACTCCAAACATCTATACAATCATACAAAGGAACACAAGTTCGCTCAGATCGTAACATTTTCCCTCACATGCTCGTTGCCTGCTGTAATAAATGTTTTAGTCAGTAGACGCAGAAAGAAAACAATTCAGAAATTACCTCTCGGAATGTTGTTTAAATAAACGGTTAACTGTGTTTTACAATCATGTAAACACGTGAACAAACGCGAACTACTCACCTCAGGAGACTCCATGCTGAATGTTGTGAGCGCGCGCGAGTGATGACGTCATTGCCGCGAGGCGAAATCAACGGTAAATGAAGAAATTCAGAAGTGGTATTTCTTCCAGTCGATCTTTTTGTGATAATTCTTAAAAATGTTGTTTATGTTTTTTTTATGGAACTGTCCATTTACAAACACGTTTTGGAGAGATGTTTTAAATTAGGTTAGTTGCACACGCAGAAAAAAAACAATTGAGAAATTAACGGTAGATCATCAAAAAGCACCAAATTCAAATTTAAATGACAAAACATCTAGAAAACAACACGTCAAAGAAAAATAAGGGTGAAAGTTACTGATGTAGACAGAAAGCCGATCAGTCTCAGCCAGATGTGGTGTGAAATCGTTTATTAGGCACTTAAAAGTCCAAAATCCAAACATACTACTTCATGGCTTTCAGATATAGCTAAACTTATATATAAAAATCCTGATGTAGATACATTCAGCAGACAATAGAATTTGTAAAAAAAAAATTAAATAAAATAATAATAATAAAATTGCCACGTAAAAGTGAAAACTAACTTGACTGATCTCTCCTTACTGACTATTCAGGTAAATACTGAAAATTAGGAAGGCAGTACAATATTTGCTGAACCTCAAATATTTAGTTTTCATAATCATTAGATACCAAACTCAAAATTAAAAATAAAATTTGATTGATCACACAGCCCTAAAGCTTGAGAAAGAGAGAGATCTGTCTTCTGGACTGCGAATAGCAAAAACACATCATAGATTCTATTGATATTGTATAGAAATGGTTGGCAAGACACAATTGACAAGATACTGTTTATGTAACAATATTAAATGGTCATTTAATTAAATTAGGTGTATTTTCTTAATTTCTCCAGCACCCAAACAGATTCTACCAGGTTCTGATACCCATCCCTACTTACAAGTGAAGCAAAAGAGGATCAGTTGCAAAGCTACAGTATATCTTGCATCTGAATTTTCTAAATACATCATAAATGGAAGAATAACTACTTGATTTAAAAACAATAAGAAAAACAAGATAAAAAAAAGATGTCATTTAAAAAGTGTTACAGCTTCTTCTTCAGTTTCCAGAACACACAAACAACACAAAACAACAACAAAAAAACAAAACTTTATTCTCATTCATAAAAAGAGTTAACATACTACATGTGATGAATGAAACTCATAAGAGAACACAATTATATAATTAGGATCATGCAGCAAAATGATATACAAGAATAAAGCTTTTAGATATTGTTCTTTGAGGAGGAACTCCATCTTTGAGTTGATCTGAATCTCACAGTTGAATCTGTACGGTTGCTATCCAGTGTGGATCTTCTGGTGCCATTTCAGAAACAAAGCTGTAATAAAAGTCTTCTCACATGTATCTTCTGATGTACTTTTAGACTTTGCAGATGTGAAAAACTCTTTTCACACAATGAACATGAATGTAGTTTTTCCTTGAATTAACTTTCAGGTGATTCTTCAGGCGTGAAGCCCACAAAAATGTTACAGGTGAAACTGCTGGTCTTGAAGATGAACTTTATTCACTGGGACTTTAGATGATGTTGCTTTGTTAGGACAGATTTATACAGAAGAGATTTTATTTTTTATGCATTGTTGTGTCATGTGAGGACATGGTGTCACACCTGAAAGTGCTGGATCTGAAGATGATCTACTGACTGTTAATTTTTTTTTGTATGTGTGTGTAGATTTGACAATCGACTGAAACTCTTCCTGCATGCAGTGCAGTGATACAGTTTCTTTCCAGTGTGGACCCTCTCATGTGTTTTCAGGATTCCTGACCGACTGAATCTTATGTTGAAACTTTCCTGGAGTGAGGTACATTATTCTTCTAATATTACTTCATAATAATTAATAAACAATTTTATAAAACATTATAAACACAAATCCCATATTTCTGTAGCAAGAAATATTAAATGTTTGATTATCTGCACAGTTAATCAAAGATGAGCAGTTCTGCCATTATTAAAGATAAATCAGTTTCTAGGTTTAAGATTTTAAACTAATTTACAGCTATTTCTGTATTTTATGTTCACCTATCTATGCATCTTGTAAAGTGTTTTATACCAATTCACAAGTTGTATCATTCACATATTTAAATTCCTACATGTATCTTATCTTTCATTAATGCATAGGCAAAGAAATATAGAAAATGGGGAAAACCCCACATATTTAAAATACAGCAAATATAAACAATGTAGGAATAAAACATGAAAGAAAAAAACAGAAATATAATTTTACCAATTTTGATACTTACCTACGTCTTGTAATGTCACAATAGCTGGCTGTGTCGTTTGCTCAAGTCTGTTGACACCAATAAAAATGAGCTTAATGTGGCAATTTAAAGACCTGAAGTCATCAGCATAATGAATGAGGTGAAAACAGGATTTATTGACATTAAATAAAAGAGGATTTTCAGCAGCTCTATTAATATTGATGGGCCTCAATAAACAAGCCATTCAGGATCAGCAGCAGATCATTTCACTTTTTATACAAGTATTTGTGGGTAGAAACCGATGATTTGCATAAAGATATTTGCTAAAAGACTAAAACCACTCTATTAAAACATAATATGACTATCTCATAAAATAATACAGGATATATATATATATATATATATATAATAATATAAAGACAGACACTAATGACATCACTTACATAAACCAAAACATTTGCATATTGATCTAAAAATAGTTTGAATTGCTAATAACTGCATTCATAGCAATACAGTAACTGGATCACTAACACATCTTTTTGGTATGTCCAGAAACTGACAAACTATAAAACCTTTAAAACATAAAGAGCATTCAGTACCAGCAACATTATCACTCCAAACATCTAAACAATCATACAAACGAACATATAGAAATCTCACAGGAACCTCAATTTTTTTTTTTTTTTAATATATCAACTTCAACTTTGTAACATAACTTCTTTAAACATAAGACTTTAATTTTATAGCAATTTTGGATTCAAACATATTTGGTAAAATATGTATTTTATATAAATACAAAAAATGGATATAGTGCATTTTCTTTACAGTAAATGTAAATTTCCTTTTGATATTTTAAAATAACTTAAAAGCGGTTAAATTAAAAAGTTATCTTTTCAGAGCCTATTAAATGTTAAACGGCTATAATTAATGGGTAAAATGCATTTAACAGAGCCATCAGTAGCAGTATTGTATCAACACTGGCGAACATGTATGTTCAAGTGTTTGTTTTTCTAAAAGATTTGGCTTCAGTTTTAAAAAAAAAAGGAAACTGACAAGTAAATACGGACCGTCATGTGTTAACTGTTGATTTACATCGACAAAATGGCTTGATTTATTCATCAAATGATTTGTTCGTAATGCAAGAATTAGTAGACAATAAAAATAGATGAACAAATCTGCTGATACAATTATTAATGCATCTAATTCCTGTTAAAGCAAATGTTAAAATGGAGAAAGTAACAAACCAATGGGACATATTTCTCTTTTTATTGACTTTTTTATTGACAAGTATCATAGAATATAAAAGAAATGCAATTACCCTCCCTATTTGTTTATTTTAGTTACTTTTACACATTGCATTGCTTACAACTTGCTTTTTCCTGCTGTTATTGCTGTTTAGGACAGATTTATACAGAAGAGATTTTGTTGCTCAATTCATTATTGTGTCACGTTTGGTGAGGATGTGGCATCTAAGATGATCTGCTTACTGTGATTGATACAGTTTCTCTCTAGTGTGGATCCTCTCATGTGATTTCAGGGTTCCTAACTGAGTGAATCTCTTGTCACAGTGTGAACACTTGTACGGTTTCTCTCCAGTGTGGATCCTCTGATGCCGTTTCAAATCGTCTGCCATAATAAAAGTCTTCTCACACTCAAAGCACTTATGATTTCTCACTCCAGCATGTCTCTTCTGATGAGTTTTTAAAAATTTCAGCAGTGAAAAGCTCTTTCCACATAAAGAACATGAATGTGGTTTCTCTATTGTATGAACAGTCAGGTGATTCTTCAGCTTTGAAGCACAAGAAAATGTTTTTCCACATTGATCACATTTGTACGGTTTCTCTCCAGTGTGGACCCTCTCATGTGTCTTCAGATGTCCTAACTGAGTGAATCGCTTGTCGCAGTGTGAACATGTGTAAGGTTTCTCTCCAGTGTGGATCATCTGGTGCTGTTTCAGTTGTTAAGCTGTAGTAAAAGTCTTCTCACACTCAAAGCACGTATGATCTCTCACACCAGTGTGTATCTTCTGATGAACTTTTAACCGTTTCAGTAGTGAAAAGCTCTTTCCACATACAGAGCATAAATGTGGTTTCTCTTTTGTATGAACTTTCAAGTGATTGTTAAGGCTTAAAGCCCACAAAAATGTTTTTTCACATTGATCACATTTGTACAATTTCTCTCCAGTGTGGATGTTCATGTGTCTCTTAAGGTGTACTGATTCTGTGAAACTCTTCCCGCAATGATCACAAGTGAACGGTTTCTCTCCAGTGTGGATCCTCATGTGCCTCTTAAGACTTTGTTTGCTTGTCAAACTCTTTCCACACTGAGTGCAGGTGAAAAATTCCTTGGCTCTTCTTTTCTTTAAATCTTTCTGTTTGCTTTGAGAGTGACTCACAGGTTTTTCTCCATATTTGACATGATGTTTCTCCCCTTCTTCATTCAGTTTTTCATTCTCCTTGTCTTCTTCAGTCAGCTCTGAAATTAAAGAAAAAAAAGTTTCAGTTTCTGTAAATCGTAAAAAAAACAGAAACAGAGAAATGTGAAAAGAAAGAATCAAAAGTCAACCCTGATGAAACAGTGGAAAGAAGGCAATTGCTTTATCTTTATATATATATATATATATATATATATATATATATCAAGGATATAGGATCAAGAATAAACACCAACCTGTTTGTTCTTCAGTGTGTTTCATTTTGCAGGGTTCTGGATCTCTCATGTTCTCACTGTCCTTCAATAAACTCTGTCTCTGCAGATTTCACTTCTTCCTGATGCTTTGATGCTCGTCTTCACTTGTAGACTGATGGGAATATTCCAGAATTTATTGCTGAACTGCAGTGGGAGGAGCTTCACTGAAGGTGTGATTGTTGTGGGAGGAGCTTCACTGAAAGAGGAGCAGTTCTGCCATTGTTAAAGATAAATCAGTTACTGGATTTAAGATTTTAAACTAATTTACAGCTATTTCTCTATTTTATGTTCACGTATCTATGCATCTTGTAAAGTGTTTTATACCAATTCACAAGTTGTATCATTCACATATTTAAATTCCTACATGTATCTTATCTTTCATTAATATATAGGCAAAGAAACATAGAAAATGGGGAAAACCCCACATATTTAAAATACAGCAAATATAAACAATGTAGGAATAAAACATGAAAGAAAAACACAGAAATATAATTTTTCCAATTTTGATACTTACCTATATCTTGTAATGTCACAACAGCTGATTGTGTCATTTGCTTAAGTCTTTTGACACCAATAAAATGAGCTTAATGTGGCAATTAACAGATCTGAAGTCATCAGCATAATGAATGAGGTGAAAACAGAATCTATTGACATTAAATAAAAGAGGATTTTCAGCAGCTGTGATAATTTTGATGAGCCTCAGACTATAAACTCATTAAACAAGCCATTCAGGATCAGCAGCAGGTCACATCACATTTTATACAAGCATTTGTGGATAGAAACTGATGATTTGCATAAAGCAAAACCCATTCTATTAAAACATAATATGATTGTCTCATAAAATAATACAGGATATATATCAATAATATAAAGGTAGACACTAATGACATCACTTACATAAACCAAAATTTAGCAAATTGATCTAAAAATAGTTTGAATTGCTAATAACTGCATTCATAGCAATACAGTAACTGGATCACTAACACATCTTTTTGGTATGTCCAGAAACTGACAAACTATAAAACCTTTAAAAATAAAGAGCATTCAGTACCAGCAACATTATCACTCCAAACATCTAAACAATCATACAAACGAACACAAGTTCGCTCAGATTGTAACATTTTCCCTCACATGCTCGTTGCCTGCTATGATAATGTTTTAGTCAGTAGACGCAAAAAGAAAACAATTCAGAAATTACCTCTCTGGATGTTGTTTACATAAACAGTTAAGTGTTTTACAATCATGTAAACATGAAGAACCGTGAACTACTCACCTTACTTCAGAGGAGACTCGACGCCGAATGTTATTATGGAACGCCATTGGGGACAATACCTATTATATGAAACGCGTGAAATCTGTATGGAATTGGGGCCAAAACGTGTTGTACAAACGCGTTAACGCGTAACTACGTGTTAACACGAAATTACGTGTTAACACGAAATTACGTGTTAACACGAAATTTACGCGTTAACACGCAATTACGTGTTAACGCGTAATTTACGCGTTACACTTTGGAGCTTTAGCACCACCTATTGGTGTGGCGTTCTGTTCTGTTCAAGCACACCAACACATTTATTTATTGATTGATTTATTTATTTACATGTTAAATTTATTTGTCTTTATTTAAAAATGTACATAAAAATATAATTATTATATTATTATTAAATTAAGATTTAATTTGTTTTTATTTCATTCATTCATTTTCTTCATAATATTTATTAATAAAATAATTAAAATCTTCATCACTTATTATCATCACAGATCATTATTCAGATAAACTTTATTCAGATTACCTTTATCTGTGTACAATTTTAAAATACATTCATTTTGCTATAAATGTTTGCTATAAAGGGCTAAATGTTTATATATAGAAGTTATTACACGTTTAAAGTTGTTGTGTTTGTACTTTTAGTACAAGACTTTTAGATTGCATATATGGTCCAGAGTAAGCTTCATTGCATGCATAATTACGCTGTTCACTGTTTATAATCTGTGACAGAATTGAAAGATCAATCAGTACGTAAGTACTGCTTCGATAGCATCCTGATCATCGGTTTGAGCCAGACGAATGCACTCCCAAAATGCCCTTTCGCAATCTAAAAGAAATTGTCTCAGTGCCATTAACGTACTGCTGCTATGTAAACCGCCGCCTTCTTCTTCTTCTTCTTCTTCTTCTTCTTCTTCTTCCAATAATACTTTTTCCCTTCCCGCCAAAAGTTTTTTGCCCTTCCTTAAAGATAGGCGCGTCAGATGAGGTAAGTGCTCAGTCACAATCTCATGAATAATAACAATAATACGAAGGTGCGCATCAGCATATTAATAGTAATAAGAAGGATTACAAGCTGTTACGACAGGCAATGTCAACGTGACATCACCCCTTCGTTTTACTTGAATTATTCATGATGTTGTGACCTAAGTACTACGCTGAGCATGCAAGTTTACTTAAGCAGCCATCATGTGCCAGGGACATTGACGGAAAGGTAAAGCACACGGAACAGCAAAAAACAACTTAAGGAGAAGCAGCAGAAGACACTTTTTGCTGGGATAATGGCTTAAGGAATAATCCTGCGACCGCACTTCTAGACGAAACAACCAGGCATGCCCAGATGAAGAGGATAACAAGGTAATATTTCATGAAAAAGCTGTGTTTTAGATCAAATTAATTAATTTAATAAGAATAACGCTAATGGCATAGTATCGTGTTCTGTATTTTAATATTACAATTTATTTAAATTCCTTGTTGATCCGACCTTTATCTATGATTTTACATTTTTAAAAATGTCATTATTAGGCCTATATTTAAAACTATATTTCATTCTGATTTCAGTTATTACTAAAACAAGCCACTTTTGATTAATTTCTTTGCCCTTAAATGATTTTTCACATGTCTATGCACCATATAATGTAAGGACACTCCTTGTCACATGTGGATCAAAGTAGGGGTTTGATGACTTGTTCAATTATTAAATGAATATACTTAATGGTTGTTAAAAATCTCACTTATTTGGTAACAAAAACATAACCAATCCTGGGGCATTGATTATTGCACTAAATGTTTAATAGTTATTGCTTTATTGCATGAAATTAGTGTATCTAATGTAATTTGAAGGTATTAGATAAATAATTCTAATGTATTCCAAATTCTACCCAGTGGTGTGTCAGGTACTTTAACCCTTCTAAGAAGGGGTGACAAAATGTAGGACATGGTAGCAACATAAAGACCTTATTTATATCAGCTGCTCATTCGCACAAGCTAATGGTATACATCTCTTCTGTTTTCATTAAAAGATTGAAGACTACAAGGTCTTGAAGTCTACAGCACTGCCTGCTCCATCTTCAGCAATGGTGAAAACAGCCAAAGCCCAAGGACAGCTTATAGCAGCACCCCTAATTTCACCACCTTGATACATTTCACACAGACATGTACCTGGAGGGAGCCTTAGGCTAATACACATTTTAGCAACTGAGAACAGTTACAGTCTCTGTAATAATGTTATTTATTGTGATTAAATGTGAAAAAGGTGTCTTGAGTGTGAATGTACTGAACTTTGAAAAGCTCTGCGAAACAATGCACAAAGTTATTTCATCATAAAAAAATTGTAAAGGTGTTATGAAAAGGCTCTTTTTATCCCTTTATCTTATATCTCTACTGTGCGGTTGAGCTAACTTTGATAGGGAATAAATCTATAAAAAGGAAGGGATGAGAGAGCAATCTTTCCACAGCTATACTGCCCCATCTCTGTGTCTGTAGTTACTGGTCAATCATCAGATAATAGGGTCAAACAAGCAATCAAGAAAGTAGGGATAAAACCATAAAGTTGTTGCAAATAGGTAGAGGGTAAAGAACAGGAATATAGCAAAATATAAGAGAAATGCAGAAATGTTTATTTATAATAATTATCCATCATGCATGACCGTACGGTTGATATGTCAGTAAAAGACATTGTATAGCATATATATTGCCATTCAACTATATATATATATATATATATATTATACAGAAAATATATAAAAATATATATATATATTTAACTTTGTGGACACTGAAGGTTATGAGATGTATCCAAGATACTAATAAAGTTAAAGGAATGTTTATTATTGCAAAATAACTGAAATAGTTATCTGAATTTAAATTGAGATTTACCATGGACTGTGTAAAAAAAAAAACAGCTTGAGGCAATTTATTAGATGTCTACTAATAAGAATTTTAAGTTAACTAATTTTTTCATTACCTCCATTTAGGGGTGAAAGTTAAAGGGTTAACAAATATTCATAGATAGCGGTTGAATTATGAGAACAGGATATATTTTTTTTTAATGTGTCAGTAAAGCATTATGGCTTAAAAATAGTATAAGCATGCATAAAAAATACTGTTTTGAAAAATGTGTAATTTAACCTTTTGTGTAATTGTGTAATTAAAAACGAAATATAAAAAATACAATTAAAAATAAGATAATTAAAAAATGCTTATGTGCTGTAATGTAATTAAATGTACACCTAAGTAAAATTAATTTAAAAATTAAAATTCATTAGAAAACAACCACTAGATGGTGTTAAAGCTCAATGCCAGCACAAAATTGCGTGTTAACGCATAAATTACGCGTTAACACGTAATTGCGCGTTAACGCGTTTGTACAACACGTTTTGGCCCTAATGGCCTTCCATAAATCTGGACGCATTAACACGCAAAGTTTGTACGCGTAAATACGAAGTATATGTTCGGGTGTCGCGTCAGACTGCACAACAGCCAATAGTGTTGCTCTATTTAGGATTTAATTTGCATTTGTGATGGGATGGCAAGTTGCTGTATACGTATATAAACATCAGACGACATTTCTTTTCGTGAGGGATGACGTGCTGTTAGGTAAGCAAATACCTATGCAAACGTCACACGTAACATTTGTTCGTGAATGAGATCACAATTTTACGTTGGCATGTACATAGGCAAGCGTAAAACTTTAGAGTCAATGATGCATTTATACGTTGGTTGTGATGTCAGTGCTGTGTCATCTCATCTGGTTTGTACTCATGCAGGTTAGAAATAATACAAATAATACAAATATCTTGAATGTATACTGTATATGTCAGATAAAAATAATGTAATAACAACAATATATTGTAACAATCACAAATGTAACAATTATATTATAACAATCAGGCAAATCCAAAAGCAGAAAACAAAGCACCAGTAGCCTATGACAATTCACAAATCTTTAAACCCAGACACAATCATACGACACTTAAACATTACAGAATCACTACAACAGGCGGACCATGCAACATAAACTGTGGGGCAGCCAGTACAAGTCCAAGTGTAAATAGCAACAGTTGTGGATTCAGTAGACATTTAGATGCTATTTACTTATAAATAGTGAGAGATAACGTTACTATTTGCTCCTCAGTATTGTTGTGCATTAAACATCCTGCAACATAACTGACAGTAAATCATTATATTTATAAAACAATATTAAAATCATGGCAACTTATTGAGATATTAAAGAGCACTACCCCTAACCTTACCCTAAATGTAACTTTTATGAATTAAAATGAATTTTAAGTCAAATCATTTTTATTGAACCAAATGCGTTTATTAACTGTAAAGTAATAAAAAAAGCGCTGTCAGTGGGAATAGAACCCCGGTCTCCCTTTACACGTTACGCCACAGAAACCGCTGACTAGAGGTGACTTTTTCCACATATAGGGTAACGTTAGACTGGCCTAGTGTATTTAGTTCTGCCAACAAGTAGGCTATTTGCAGTGGACACCTCGAATGTATTAATCAGAGGGGAAATGTGGTCCTTGGATCACCGAGACCACTCACTTTACCTACAGGACAAATTCCTTTAACGTTACAAAAGAATATAATGTTAATTCATGCAGTCATTGAGTGTATTTAATCATTGACCCTAAATTATCACCAGTTCAACTAAAACAGAAAAATTAGTATGTCGCACATCAAATAAGACTTAGAAATATTTCACGTTCAAAAATGTCATGTTTACACGACGAAAATGTTCGTCTAGAAACACGTAACAAAAATACAGGGCCAAAAATGTTACGTTAAGGCGATACAAACGATCGTGTCTTTAAATAACACGACAAAAAATTTCGTGTATAGACGTACAAAACGTTCGCGTTTACACGTACCAAAAAGACACGTACAAACTTTGCGTGTTAATGCATCCAGATTTCACGCGTTTCATATAATAGGTATTGTCCCCAATGGCGTTCCATATGTTGTAAGCGTGTGCGAGTGATGACGTCATTGCCGCGAGGCGAAATCAACGGTAGTTAAAGAAATTCAAAAGTGGTATTTCTTCTAGTCGCTCTTTTTGTGATGATTCCTAAAAATGTTGTTCATCTTTTTTTTGGAAGTGTTCATTTACAAACACGTTTTGAAGAGATGTTTTAAGTTTCGTTAGTAGTAACATTTATAATGAACGTACCCTGTTTTTGAAAGATGTAGTGCTGGGTTTTATTGAGTATAGACCAGTCTAAAAGAAAACAGTTTTATGTAGTGAATTTGATTTTGCTTCTTGTTAAATTCCACATCCATGGTGCAAGAAAGAATTTGAGCAATACCTTTCAATATCTAGTTGTCTAAGAATAAAACAAGTTCTAAAAACTTAATCTGTTTGCAACTCTTTTCTTATCTTTAATGACATGCAAGTCTCAATTTTGCTTTTTCAATTTGTAATTTATCAAACAGCCCCTTTCTTTTTATTTTATGTTGTTGTTATTGTTCATTATTTTTGTTGATGGCTGTATTACTTCTTGTATACTGTTTTCTGAGCATTAATAAAAGAAAAATGGCATCATAGAAACTATTGATATTATACAGAAACAGTCGGTGAGACACAATTTACAAGATACCTTTAATGTGACAATAATAAACTGTGGTTTTATTAAACAAAGGGTATTTACATAATTTCTCTAGTACCCAAACAGATTCTACCAGGTTCTGATACCCATTCCATCATCATCATAAACATCATAAACGGAAGAATAACTACTTGATTCAAATACAACAATGAAGAACAAGGTACAAGGTCTATCTTCTTCAGCTTCCAACAAGAACGTTTTGCAGATGCAAAAAAAGAAGATGAACTGTATTGACTGGGACCTTAGATGATGTTTCTTTGTTAGAACAGATTTATAAAGCAGAGATTTTATTGCTTGATGAATTGTTGTGTCACGTTTGGTGAGGACGCAGCATCAGACCTGAAAGTGCTGGATCCGAAGATGATCTACTAATTGTGATAGTTTTTTGTATGCTTGTGTAGAGAAGATGATTGAGTAAAACTCTTCCCACATGCAGTGCAGTGATATGGTTTCTCTCCAGTGTGGATCCTCTCATGTCTTTTCAGATGTCCTAACTGAGTGAATCTCTTGTCGCAGCGTGAACACTTGTAAGGTTTCTCTCCAGTGTGAATTCTCTGATGCTGCTTCAGTAGTTCACCTGTTATAAAAGTCTTCTCACACTTAAAGCACATATAATTTCTCACACCAGTGTGTATCTTCTGATGTCCTTTCAAAAATTTCAGTTGTGAAAAACTCTTTCCACATACAGAACATGAATGTGGTTTCTCCTTTATATGAACTTCCAGGTGATTAGTCAGGCTTGAAGCCCACAGAAATGTTTTTCCACATTGATCACATTTGTGCAATTTCTCTCCAGTGTGGATGTTCATGTGTTTCCTAAGGTTTGATGATGTTGTGAAACTGTTCCCGCACTGATCGCACATGAATGGTTTCTCTCCAGTGTGAACTCTCATGTGAGTCTCAAGACTATACTTGCTTCTCAAACTCTTTCCACACTGAGTGCAGGTGACAGATTTCTCATCTCTTCTTTTCTTTAAATCTTTCTGTGCGGTTTGTGAGCAACTCAGAAGTTTTTCTCCAGTTTTGACGTGATGTTTCTCCTCCTCTGCATTCTCTCTGTTTTCTTCAATCAACTCTGAAATTAAAGTAAAAACATTTATTCTTTAATAAATCATAAAAAAAAAAGAAACTGAGAAATGTGAAAAGAGAGGACATAAAAGTGAACCCTGATGAAACAGTGGAAAGCAGGCAAGTGAGATATATAACTGCTTATGTGACCCCGAAACTTTCCAAATACACAACTATCTAACATAAATTCATTTAGTTTAACTTTTTGTAAACACAGTTTATTAAAAATGTCCTTATTATTTGCTGCTTCAACTATATTATTCGTACAGCTTTTACATTTTTTTCCTACTGCAACAAAATGAAAACTGCTTGAAGCTTTATAATGTTCTTCAACCTCATTATTGAAAAACCCAGCAATAAACACCAACCCGTTTGTTCTTCAGTGTTTTTCATTATGCAGGTTTCTGGATCTCTTATGTCCTTCAATAAACTCTGTCTGTCCAGATTTCACTTCTTCCTGATGCTTTGGTGCTCGTCTTCACTTGTAGACTGATGGGAATATTCCAGCATTTATTGCTGAACTGCAGTGGGAGGAGCTTCACTGAAGATGTGATTGTTGTATCATGATTGTGCAGCAGGAGGAGCTGATCTGTCAAAATCAATAATAAATAAGTTACTTATTTATGTTTTATACTAATTTACACATTTTAAGCAATTATGTTTACATATATGTGTTTATATGTCAGTTTAAATCTAGATGTCAGTTTAAATCTAGATTAAAGACCCATCTCTTTAACCTTGCTTACACATAACAAATCCACATTCTTATAATTCAAATCCGTTAAAGGATTGTTAGGCTGCACTAATTAGGTCAACCGGAACCGGGAACACTTCCCATAACACCCGATGTACTCGGTGCATCGTCAGAAGAATGGCATCTACGCTAATATTAGTCTGTTTCTCTCTTATTCCGAGGTCACATTAACCACCAGATCCAGTCCGTATCCAGATCAGATGTTCACTGCAGTCCCCCGGATCCAGTCCGAACCCAGCCCAGACGGTGGATCAGCACCTAGAGACAACCTCTACAGCCCTGAATGTCAGCGGAGTCCACATCAACTAGATGAGCCCCAGAGACGGATCCACAGTGAAGACCACATCACCTAGACGGCTGTCGGCACAAGACCACGGGAACTTTGGCCAGAGGAGAACTGGCCCCCCGACTGAGCCTGGTTTCTCCCAAGGTTTTTTTCTCCATTTGTCACCGATGGAGTTTTGGTTCCTTGCCGCTGTCGCCTCTGGCTTGCTTAGTTGGGGACACTTTCTCTTAACACAATATTGCATTTTATTTTATTGTTTTTGATTAACTACCTTTACCTATAATGTGAGTGTTTAATGTTGCCTTTGGCATTGTTGATGTACTGTTTCCTATTTAATACTGTACAGCCGCCTTGTCACAATTCTGTATTGTTAAAGGCGGTATATAAATAAAGGTGACTTGACTTGACTTGACTATATATATATATATAGAGAGAGAGAGAGAGAGAGAGAGAGAGAGAGAGAGAGAGGGGGGTAAGTTGTGTTAATGAATTGTACAATGTTTTATACTTAATTTAAAACAAATAATGTTTAACAGACTGAAATTCCTGTATTACATAGAATTTAGCAAAAACAGGTCAGTATACCAACACAAGACTTTGAAAAGAAATGCCACAATTAACAGAAACAAAATATTACAAAATGTAAAGAAGAATAAAAATAACGAAAGATTAAACAGAAAAAGCCATTTAAACAAATAACCCACTAATAGTGTTTTGTGTTTTATATGAAACAGTTTATCACAGATTAAAGAATAACGCTGTTGTGATAGTTCATAAAGTCATAAAGGCTGATTGTGTCGTTTGCTTAAGTCTGTTAACACTAATAAAATCAGTTAATGTAGCAATTAACAGACCTGAAGTCATCAGCATAATGAATGAGGTGAAAATAGGATCTACTGGCATGAAATAAAGAGGATACTGATAAGCCTCAGACTATAAATATTGCTAAAAATCAAATTCATAACGATAAAGTAACTAGATCACGAACACATCTTTAGGTATGTCCAGAGCACTAATTCGTTCGGATCTTAACATTTTGCCTCACATGCTCGTTGTCTGCTGCAATAAATGTTTAGTCAGCAGACGCAGAACGAAAACAATTCAGAAATGCTGCTTAAATAAACGTTTGGTAAAGGTGTTTTACAATCATGTAAACACGTAAAGTACCGCAAACGGCTCACCTCACTTCAGCAGACTCGACGCTGGCTGTTGTGAGCGCGCGAGTGATGACGTCATTGCCGCGAGTCGAAATCAACTGTGGATCATTAAAAAAGCGCCAAAATGAAATAAAAATGACAACAACGCATCACAGAAAAATAAGAGTGAAAGTTACTGATGTAGACAGACAGCCGATCAGTCTCAGCCAGATGTGGGGTGAAATCGTTTATTAGGCACTTAAGCTTGATTAATAAGCGTGAAAAACTTGATTGATCTCTCCTTACTTCGTTATGTTTGGAATTTATGGAGGAACAAAAACTCTATAGCTCTAGTACTTTGTTTTCATAATCATTGGAAGCCGAACTCAAAACAGAAAATAAAATGAGATTAATCACACAGATCTTTCTTCTGGACTTCATAGAAACTATTGATACACAATCCAATACAAGACACAATTCACAAGAACAAACTACAAGTGATGAATGAAACTCACAACAATATGATTAATATCTTGAAGCAAAATAATATAATACAAGAATAAAGCTTTTAGATATTGTTCTTTTCTTTTATTTGCTGTTTCAACTAAATTACTGCACAACTCTATATATTTTTCCTAATACAACAAATCAAAATCTGAAGCTTTATAACCATATGGGTCATCAGCCTCATTGATGAAGGATCAAGAATAGACACAAACCTGTTTGTTCTTCAGTGTGTTTCATTCTGCAGGGTTCTGGATCTCTCATGTTCTCACTGTCCTTCAATAAACACTGTCTGTGCAGATTCTTCTTTCTGATGCTCGTCTTCACTTGTAGGCTGATGGGAAATCCCATTTCCCACAAACCTATTTCTGTTTTTTGTAAGGATTTTTTCCACATTTTTCATTCCTAAATTAATAAATAAGCAAGGAAATATTAAAAAAGTTAAGATATAATCAACAGAAAATTTGATATAGAAGTGAAGAATGAACACAACTAAAAGAAACCAAATATAAACAATGCAAAGAAAAAAAAACAACAACACAAGATTAAATTAAAGGGATCATTGGATGCCTATTTTCCACAAGTTAATTTAATTCTTAAGGTCTTAATGAAAAGTTTATAATACACTTTGATTAAAAATTCTCATTGGTAGTGTAAAAAATGCTCATACCTTGTCAAAAACAGCTTACAGCTACTCATTTCAGTGCATGTTGCTTTAAATACTACTGAGCTCTGCCCCTCTGTTCTGTAGGCCATTTCAACAAAACACACATATCAGGTTGTAGCAACATTCTAGTCATGTTACAAACATGTTAACAGCTTGCTAATCATGTTAACAACATATTAGTAACTTGCTAATCATTCTAGTAAAAAGCTAGCTACTTGCTAATCATGCTAGAAACATACTGGCAGCATGCTAACAACTTGCTAATCATGCTAGAAAACGTTAGCAACTTACTAATCATGCTAGAAACATACTAGCAACTAACATGCTAACAACTTGCTAAACATGCTAGAAACATGCTAATCATGCTAACAATTTCTAAACATGTTGGAAACATGCTAATCATGCTAGAAACATACTAGCAACTAACATGCTGACAACTTGCTAAACATGCTAAAAACATGCTAATCATGCTAACAATATTCTAATCATGCTAGTAACATGCTAGCATCTTGTTAATCATGCTAGCAACATACTAGCAACTTCCTAATCATGCTAGGAACATGCTAGCAACTTGTTAATCATGTTAGAAACATACTAGCAACTTGCTAATCATGCTAGAAACATGCTAGTAACTTGCTAATCACGCTAGAAACATGCTAGCAACTATGTTGCTCTAATGTAATTTTATAATTTATAATATAATTTTGCTTATTATGGGTGAATTGGATCATATTTATATTATGAGATCATTTCTGCACTTACTCCAGATTTCCCCCAACATGGGGACAGGAGAGCTGTCAAATCACTCAACTGGCGTTACTTCTTTGAAAAAGTATTTTCTTGTAAATCATAGTAACTATTTTCTTGTAAAGTAATGTGTTACTTTACTAGTTGAAAAAAGTAATATGATTACATAACTCGCGTTACTTATAATGAGCTACCCCCAACACTGCTGTTGTAATGTATGTTTATAAACACTTATTGTTTAAATTTGGTGACCAGTGCATTACTTATTAACAAAACATTCAAGTACATCTGCAGTGTTGTCACTACATTGTTATTCCTGTTACCAGAGCTGGGTAGATTACTTACAAATTGTAATCTGTTACTTATTCCAATTACATGACAAAAATTGTAGTTAGCAACGTAATCCATTACATTACACATTTTAGGTATTATAATCAGATTACTTTTAGATTACTTTTGTCCTAACTCATTTATCACTTTGGTTTAAATGGGATAATCTTGTATCATAATGAGTAAGAAAACAAATTCCATTTGTTATTAACAATATGAAGTGCCTTAAATATTATTTTACATCAAGGTTTGCCAAACCGGTGTTTGTAAAGGAAATGCAGGGGGTTTATGAGTTTAATGAAAAACTAATAATTAAATCACAAAAAATGTTAAATTAAAATAAGTTATTTTAAAATCAATCATAATTAAAAATATGTGCTAAAAATTTAAAATGTTATAAAATATTTATTTTAAAATCTCAGGGGTACTTCAAGTAAGTATATTAAGTGAAAGAGAATCAGATGACAAAAAAGTTTGTGAATTTGTGTATTTTAATGTGTTTGAAAGACAAATAGCTTCCAAAGACATAGAAATACATGGTTAAATAACCTGACAAACAAAGTTCCTTTTTTGGGTCACTGTTCATCTTCAGTGTAATCTCATACCAACATAGAATTTTATAACATTTATTGACTGAAAAATTCTTTTACTGACTACCAGAGGTTTTTAATCAGTTATTCTACAGAACTGCAGGAATAGCAAAACTGATCATCTAAAGACAAACAGCAAATAAATAAAATAAAATAAAAATGTAATAATTACACTAAATAACATTATTTTTACAAAAACAAAAATTGTGTATTTGTTTCAGCCATTACAGGTTTTTGGCCTACAGAAGCTTTGTCAGCTGGTGTTGGGGCTTTCTGGGCCAAAGAATAAGGGCATAAGGGGAGAGTTCACTGATGCTCAAGGAAGGTATGTGGGCTTCAGACCTGCCTTTGGTTCAACCTAGACACGTGGCTAGCTATCACTTCCAGTTTGTCTGGTTTCTCAAACTGGGCTGTGAGATCCTCAGGTATTGAGATCTTCAGGATGTCATCCATATATGGGGTTGGGTCCACAACAGCTTTCTCAAAGATAAGGTCCAACAGCTTGTCCACATAGTCTGTAAAAAAATGTAAATAGTTTTATTTTTAAATGACTCTGAAGCAGTGTTGCACACTTGTCACTTTATGGTTTTAAATACGGTCATGGCCAAATATCGGCACACTTCTCTCAAAAAACTGTTACAGTTGCAAATGTTTTGGTATTCACATGCTTAGTGTTCTTGTTTGCATTGCAACAACACAAAAAAAGGTGGAAAAAATTGATAAAATTTCACACAGAACTCAAAAATGGACTGGACAAAATTACTGGCACCTTGTCAAAATAAAAAAAAACAAAAAAAAAAAAACAAACAAAAAAAGTAATTTAACACAAAAGTTATTTATCTATAAAAGCTTGTTAAACTCACGGAAGGTTGGATCTGCTTTCACTGGCTTTGCAGAGAATTGTCCTTTCTTGTATTTTGGAAAAAACACCTTAAACAGTGGCTCTCCAGCTGTTGTTGTGGCTTGGGGACGCCCAGCATTCTCATTAAAATGTAGGGCTGCCAGGTAGAGTCTTTAGAGGAGAAGCAATGGTTAAACGTATGTTAGGTCACACTTCCGTGTTATTTTGTGCATTTGGAAATATATATACGTTCCTTTCCAAATTATTAATACAGAGTTACCTGCATAACATTCCAAGAAAAGAGAAGACAACATTCTTGGGTGCAAAACTCAGAATTACGCTGTGGAATGCCTTCAGTGATGAGGTCTGGTGGTGAGGGCTCAGCTTCTCAACATCCTTCAGAATCCTCTTGTTTGTGAGGACCTTCTCTAATCGATAGAAGGCAGGTGTCCCTAATGGGAAAAGTACACTTATTAGACTTTATATTTAAAAATAAATAAATTGATAATAATAATTGACGATATAGCTGAAAGCAGAAATTAAGGGGCCAAGCACAATCAGGCAAAATAATGAGCTAAGCATGGCATGAGGCAGCAGACCAACTGCAACAATGAGTAACTAAAGCCATTTTAGGATGATTTTAGCCCAAATGGCTAAAAAAAATCATAAATACAATCATAAATAAAAATTTTAGCCCAAATGGCTAAAAAAAAAATCATAAATATAATTACTTCTAGTAATATGACTTAATCGGATATCACTTTTGACCAATTGGTGGCACTGATATCAGATCGATGTGGTGTGGTCAGTGTAAGGACACAATGGCACATGCAAAGTATGGTGTCATTATGTCAAAGCTTTGCATAGATACATCCTCAGATGCAGTCTGGCCTCTTTTCAGCTAATTCGTTGATGCGCTGAACAGAAACAGTTTCAAACTGCCTCAAAACTTTTGGAGTACTGTCAGAGCATGGTGCCGATAACACATACAGCGTTTCGTAATGATACGTCAATGTGTTCGTAAACTATAGCATTTTACGACAAAATTCAAAATGGCCAACACCCAAAATGGCTGACATGGGAAACTTGGGTATGGTTAGACAAAAAATAAAAAAAGCCATTTTTCATATCTTCTGACCACTAGGTGGCACTGCACTGAAACATTGCAGATAGCCTCAAGTCATGCTTGTTATAACACATACCAAGTTTGGTCTCAATACGCCAAACTGTTGCAGAGATATGGCCTTACATCCATTTGTGTGCTTCTCATAGAATTCGTTTGTGCGTTATTCAAGAACGGTTTGACTAATCAACTTAAATTCCATACATTTTTGCCAGCAACTATTAAAAATGGCAAAAAAAACTGAACCTTATGATTTTTCATTTGACTTGACATGAGCCAACAAACAGGAGGAACAAAGAATTTTCCTTCTAGAGCTTACGGTTCAAAAGTTATTAGCATAAACATGAAATTTTGGACAAGGGGTGGCGCTAAAGAGTTTGAGTTAGAGACTCCAGATTTGCTGTGGTTAATGTTGAGACTGTCCTCTATCAGTGTGCCAAATTACACAACTTTCCCACAAGTGGTTCTATGGGCTGCCATAGACTCAAGAGCAAAAGAATTGGAAGAAGAATAATAGGAATGTCAGAGCTTAATTAAAATGACAAAAATTCAAGTCTGTCATACGCGCATAGACACGTGATTTACATTGACAGTGAAAATAGGGTAAACGCACCAGCTCTCAACCATTTGCTCTTGTCCCTTGAAGTGCGTTGCGGATGCAAACACCGTGGGAAAACAGGAACTTCATGTGTGTGTTTGTCTTGGACATGATTAAGAATTGAAGTCCACTTTGCGACTCGCTCTTGGCCCGAGGAAGAAGAAGCTGCTGTCCAATATATGTGGTTTTTTATACTGCTAAGCCACTTCTTCAGTTTTTCACAGTTTTTCTTCTGAGCAATCTTCAGCAATTTCTTGGACACTCCTAATAATACAAACAAACAATCTGTATTGAACTCAAAATAATATAAAAAAAGACAGTCCTTGGCAAATGTAGGAGTTTCATTCATAATGTTTAGTTACGACATTTTCATAAAGCACACACAGGAGCTAATACCTTTTTCTATGTGCGATACATCGTAATACTGTGTGATGCTGGCCTCCCGCAGGAATTTTTGTACTTGAGGGTGCCGGTCTGTAATAATGCTGTCAAAAGTCACACCGCGTCCCCTCAAGACATCAAGACTCCTCTTCAGACCCTCTTTCTCCATGTTGTTGCTCCCTCCGACTTCATTACTCTGATTACAAAACAAAGGGCAGATATAAGCATGGCGGACAATGCCTGTTATGTTAGCGGAGAACTACACAGTGAAAAAAAAAATCCTGTGCCTTTTTATTTCTGTACGTTTACATTGTTATATTGCATATGCACAACATTTTGCAACAGTCCAAGATTTTAGACTCACCTGAACTAGCTGCAGATCAATAACAGTGCTGGTCCTTAGGTCTATCACAGAGTAACAGCCAAACTTGGCTGAATGACCTTAACAGAGAAATTTTTTGTGTTTACTTGTGGATTACATTTTTCTAGTAAAGAGTGGGATAAAATGAGCCATATTTTACTAATATGGCACTCAAGGGAAAATGAGGCAGAAGCACAATAAAAGTATCTAAACTAATTTCAGGATGTTTCCTATTATTTTAAATGATCAGAATGTATCTACAATATGGCTTCTTATAAAAAAAAAAAAAAAAGTGTTACTGTGGCTCAGTTTGCTCCATATTAGTCTGGGTGAAAACTGACTTGAAATCTGACTGAATCTGATTCAAACCCATGTGAAATTTTAAAGATAATTTACCCCTTTTAAAACTAACTTGATGCTCAAATTTCATTTTATAAAAATTACATTTCTATGGAACCTGTTTCCTCCACTGAATACATTTTTTTAAAAAAAGGTTGTCACTTGTCATCTTACAATTCTAACTTTTTTTCTCAGAATTGTATGATAAACTGGCAATTGCAAATTAGTCAGAATTCTGAGATATAAACTCAATTCTGAGAAATAAAGTCAACTGTGTGTCATAAACTTCCAATTGCGAGTTAGAAACTCAGAATTCTGAGATATAAACTCGCAATTCTGAGAAATGAAGTCAGAACTGCATTAAAATCAACTCACAATTGCAAGTTATAAAGTCAGAATCGTGTGATAAACTTGCAATTCTAAGAAATAGTCACAATTGCATGATATAAACTTGCAATTCTAAGAAATAAACTCGCAAATGCATGATATAAACTCACAATTCTGAGAAATGAAGTCAGAAATACATGATATAAACTTGCAATTGCAAATTATAGTCAGAATTCTGAGATATAAACTCAATTCTGAGAAATAAAGTCAATTGTGTGATATAAACTTGCAATTGCGAGTTAGAAACTCATAATTCTGATATAAACTCACAATTCTGAGAAATGAAGTCAGAATTGCATTAAAATCAACTCACAATTGCAAGTTATAAAGTCAGAATTGTGTGATAAACTTGCAGTTGCGAATTATAAAGACAGAATTCTGAGATATATACTTGCAATTCTAAGAAATAGTCACAATTGCATGATATAAACTCACATTTCTGAGAAATAAACTCGCAAATGCATGATACAAACTCGCAATTCTTAGAAATTAAGTCAGAAATACATGATATAAGTTATAAAGTCAGAATTCTGTGATATAAACTCGCAATTCTAAGAAATAAAGTCACAATTGCGTGATATAAACTCACAATTCTGAGAAATAAAGTCGAAAATGGATGATATAAACTTGCAATTGCAAATTATAGTCAGAATTCTGAGATATAAACTCACAATTCTGACAAATAAAGTCAATTGTGTGATATAAACTTGCAATTGTGAGTTAGAGACACAGAATTCTGAGATATAAACTTGCAATTCTAAGAAATGAAGTCAGAATTGCATGAAATAAACTCACAATTGCAAGTTATAAAGTCAGAATTGTGTGATAAACTTGCAATTGAGAATTATAAAGTCAGAATTCTGAGATATAAACTTGCAATTCTAAGAAACGAAGTCACAATTGTGTGATGTAAACTCACCACAATTCTGAGAAATAAAGTCGCAAATGCATGATATAAACTTGCAATTCTGAGAAATGAAGTCAGAATTGCATGATATAAACTAGCAATTGTTAATTATAAAGTCAGAATTGTGTGACTCGCAATTGCAAACTATGAAGTCAGAATTCTAAAATATAAACTATAGCAATAATAGAATTATGGCAATTATGTGAACATATCAACTCTTAGTTTTTTTTTTTTTCCTCAGATCTGGACTTTACAGCCAGAAATGATGTTTGATTCCAAAATACATGGTCACATGACATTCAGTTCACTGAAGTTCACTGATGCCAACATACAGGGGGTGGGTCAACTTACCCACTGGCTCAACCTACCCCACTCTCCCCATGTCCTTTTTTAATATTACTCTGTATGTTTAGCTTTCACAGACAGTGAATCTCTAAACTGAGACAGTCGTTCAGCATGTGGTACCTGGTGAGTGAGTCCTCAAGTCACCACCTAGGATGATGTTCTGCTGCCGACTGAGCTTCTGCAACATGCCATCCTGTGCGGTCTTCCAGCTATGTACAATTGCAGGCTCTATGTACCTCCGGGCATGACTACGAAAGGTGTCGTAGCGGATCATTTTCAGTTGCATTGCACGGAATATCTAAGGTCAGAAAAAAAGAGGGCTTTCTGTTAGTATGGCTTCAGGGACAGTGTTCACTTCTTTATTTCCAGGTTGATTCTTTATGATATTAAATGCTAAAGGCTAAATCCTTATAAACCTACCTTTTCAAGTTTAAAGAAAGAGGCACCTGTGGCATACAGTGCTACAGAAAGCTGGAGGTTCCCAGCCGGAGTGCTTCCTACAGTCGGCTGACTATTCCATTTTCTGAAAAAGTCACAGTTTGGGCACTGTTGTTCCACAGCGAGGAACGTGCCGACCCTTCTTGTCCGCACATTGGAAACACAATGGCACACAGGGCACTGCTCAAAGAGCTGCAGCAGGCAGTTTTCATAAACAATGTATGTTGCCGTCTTATGAGCCGGCTTTGAAGATTCCATTCTATTTGAATAATAAAGACTTCATTAAGAAATGACCACATTTATGCACTCCAACTGAATGCAACATTTTTACAAAGTCTTGTCACTTACGTCACATCTGTTGGGTCAGAATCCATAGGCTCTTCCGATTTAATACTCGAACTGGCTCCAAAAGGGTCCTCCTCTTCCTCCTCCAGCTCCAAGCGAGATCTTTTATTTGGCCTCTTTATTGGCAATGACGATGACATTGTGTGTGAGGAGCCAACACCAACATCTGGACATAATGTAGTTGGGTCATTCTATGAAAATGTCAATTTTTCTGTCCCTAGCCTTTACAGAAATATTACACTTTCAGTGAAAAACACTTTCTTTGTTTTAAAATGAAACAATATGTTATTTGAACAATTACACCTTCTTAAGCCATTAATGTGCCAATATTTGTTCTTAAATTATTTATATAGAATTCCAAGCACCACAAAACTTGTCGTCCCCACAACCATGTACAGGGGGAAAGTGATTTATTTAGGTTTTTCTACTATTTAAAATAGAATAGTGTACTTGTAACTATCAAATATGTGACCTTGGACCACAAAACCAGTCTTAAGTAGTAGGGGATATTTGTAGCAATAGCCAACAACACAATGTATGGGTCAAAATTATTATTTTTTCTTTTATGCCAAAAATCATTAGGATATTAAGATCACGTTCCATGAAGATATTGTGTAGTTTCTATACAGTAAATATATCAAAACTTATTTTTAGATTAGTAATGTGCATTGCTAAGATCTTCATTTGCCAACTTTGAGGACAATTTTCTCAATATTTAAATTTTTTTTGCAACCTCAGATCTTCAAACAGTTGTATCTCAGCCAAATACTGTCCAATCCTAACGAACATATGATGTATAAATGTCAATAAAAAAATAGGCTCAGGGTCACATATATGATGTAAATTGCACAAAACCCTAAATGCTGAATAAATATTATAAAATATATAATAACAGTAGTGGTCTCCTGGAGTTTTGTCACTGGTGTTACCGTTTAACAAAAATCATTTATTTTGAAATAATAATCACACCGAAGACATAAGTTGACTTCCTTGCCATTTCATAAAGATCTATGAAAAAAGGCCCATGTTAAGTTTACTGTCTCTTTTCAGGTATCAGAAATTGTCTTATTTATCTCATGATTTCATATGAAGCTTTTAGTTGAAGTCACTGGTCCGACCTACTTTATGGTTTGGGAACTGTAAAAAACTAAAATACAAATGGATTAAACTACTTAATTTAGTGAGTATACCAAGGCTGACAACATGTGGTTTAATAGCTTGCAGCAGTAATCACTGGTGTTACCTTCCTTAACAACAGTGAAGATCAGTATAGGTCTTATGTATGTCATTGGTGATTCATTGTGTCACATTAAATAAATAAAACCCCTTATTTCTTGCATTTTCACTATTTTTATGTAGCTCTGACAACATGTGCTAAAAAAGGAAGAAATAATATATCATAAAAACCTTTAATATTGCCATAGAAGATAACACCAATGACAAAACAAATGGTACATGTGCTCTTTAAATAACTGCACAAAAAAATATTTTTTTAAATAAATCATTAAGCTGTCATTTATAAGGTAATCTAATAATGTGGTCAGAGTTTAAATGTTATAAAAAGAAATACATTTTAAGACATCTTGCCATACCAAAAGTGGACATTTCTGTAGAATGACCCAGTTGTCTGTGTTTGATAATAGTATGTTTCATAATAGTAGACAATTAACCACCGTGGAGAAATATTACATTTAAAAAATGAATAAAAATCATAACTTACAAGTACCACACAAACTGAAAAAAATTACTTAACACTTTATAGAATCTGGATTAGCAAACCTGTGCTTTTGTAGTGAGAATGTAGAGTTTTTATTGACAGCTGGGTGCCAACTGTGCACAGTTGTGGTATGTCCGTCTGGCAGGCCACATGTTGCACCTTGGGCAATTTTTCAGATGTGATTGCCTAAACAAGAGCAAATAAGAGATTCGGTAACATAACTTAGACTGTTGTAGTATTAAAATACATAAAGGTGAGTAGTTGGTTTCGAATCATATGCAGTTGCGGGCTGTAAACACTATTTTGCCGGTATTGCGTTACCATTATTTTTCATGCAGTCATAACTGCTCCAAAACAATTTAAAATATTTTTTTTTCAATTAACAGACACCATTATAAACCATATACAAAAGTAAGCTTGAATGTTTGCATGTTATCTTTACTGAAAACGTACACAGTCGTCTTAATGCATTGTTCATTATAAACATGCAATTATTAATTATATTGAGAAGGCTGTACATAGAAAAGACGACAACATTGTGAAACTTGCTAACGTCAACACATTATTAGAAAAGGCGATTTGCAAAGATTCATAGAAAATAATTATACTCACTTTTACTGGAGGTGAAGTGGGAACACGAATGGTTGGTACCGATCCATTTTTCAGGACCAGCTTCTTAGCAAAACCTGCTTTATACTGACCCTCGTTTATAAGGCAGTCTGGTGAGAAATGATTTGCGCAAACGTGAACCCATTTAGGGAGATTGCTGGGCACATTCCCATTAAAAACAAAATTCAGCCACTGCGTCTTCAGCGGCTCAGAAGTTGGGAGTACATGACGACTGTTGTGTTCATTATTACAGCCAACAACTGTACACCACAATCGCTTAGGCGGCATTCTGCTCCGGCGTCAAAACAATGGCAGAGAGTTTATGTGACGTCACACCGTTAGGCATCTGAGAATGGCTTGATATGAGAAAGGGGAAATTATTTAACGAGATTAAAAAAAAAATACACTGGGGTTTTCTCTTTTTTTTTTCATTATTATTATAGGGTGTTTGTCTACACACACTGACAACACATTACAGTTCAAACAACTTGTAAAAAGCATGTTGCATCCGATAACCCCTTTAAGAAACAAATAACCCACTAGTTTCCGTGTTTTGTTTTATATAAAACATGGTTTGTGTCAGATTAATGAATAAATGCTGCTATGATAGCTACATCTTGTAATGCCACAACAGCTGATTGTGTCGTTTGCTTAAGTCTGTTGACACCAAGAAAAAGATGTGGAAATGTGGAAATTTACAGATCTGAAGTCACCAGCATAATGAATGAAGTGATAACAGGATCTATTATCATGAAATAGAGGATTTTTAGCAGCTGATAATTTTAATAAGCATCATTAAACAAGCCATTCAGGATCAGCAGCAGATCATTTCATTTTTTATATAAGAATTTGTGGGTAGAAACTTATTATTTGCGTAAGGACATTTGCTTAAATACTATAAAACTGCTCAATCAAGACATACTACGATTATCTTTTCAGTATATCCAGAAACTGACAGATTATAAAAACTTTAAAAATAAAGATTATTCAGTACCAGCAACATTATCATTCCAAACATCTAAACAATCATACAAACAAACATATAAAACTAGATCGTTCAGATCTTAATATTTTCCTTCACGTGCTCGTTGCCTGTTGTGTTAAATGTTTTAGTCAGTAGACGCAGAAACAAAACAATTCAGAAATTACCTCAGAATGTTGCTTAAACAAACGCTTAAGTGTGTTTTACAATCATGTAAACACATAAAGAAACACAAACTGCTCACCTCAGGAGACTCGACGCTGACTGTTGTGAGCGCGCGAGTGATGACGTCATCGCCGGCAGGCGAACTCAACGGTAGATCATCAAAAAGCGCCACATTCTAATTTAAATTACAAAACGTCTAGGGTACAGTTACTGATGTAGACAAAAAGCTGATCAGTCTGGGTCGAGTGTGGGGTAAAATCGCTTATTAGGCACTTAAATGCTTTAGTGAGAAATTTAAAACAAAGTCCAAAATCTAAACATAATACTTCATGGCTTTCAGCTACAGCTAAAATGATATATTATAAAGTCCTGATGGAAATGTAATCAGTAAACAATACAATTTGTTGACAAGTTATAAAGATGAGGTATTAATAAAAAGGAAATATTTAGTCAATGATGACAAAAAAATAGCCAAATAAAAGTGAAAACTTGAATGATCCTTACTGACTACTATTCACTACTACTTGCTGGCGTCACATGACAGAATCTCTGATTTTTTGGTCCAAAATGTGGACTCGGGGACTCCTGTTGAATTCCGTTTCTTGGTAAATTTCAGTTCTGATCACATTATCGCTGGTCGATTCACTCTAAGATCCTACAATGTCATGTTTGGACTTTATGGAGGGACAAAAGTTCTGTGAAGGAAAGGTAGACGTAATACACCACAATAATCACTTTACCTCAGATATCTTCTTTTCATAATCCCTGGAAGCCAAAACCAAAAATAGAATTACATTAATCACTTTGGATTCACAATCTTCTGGTGTGTGAATAGCAAAAGAAGCTTCACAGAATCTATTGACATTATATAGACACAATAACAAAAATGTTACAGTTGACACTGTTTGGTCTTGAAGATGAACTTTATTCACTGGGATGATATTTCTTTTTTAGCACAGATTTATACAGAAGATATTTTATTTCTTTATGCAATATTGTGTCACATCTGAAAATGCTGGATCTGAGGATGATCTACTAATTGTCATTGTTTTTTGTATGTGTGTGTAGATTTGATAATTGGCTGAAACTCTTCCCACATGCAGTGCAGTGATACGGTTTCTCTCCAGTGTGGATCCTCTCATGTAATTTCAGGGTTCCCGACTGACTGAATCTCTTGTCGCAGTGTGAACACTTGTAAGGTTTCTCTCCAGTGTGGACCATCTGGTGCCGTTTCAAATGTTGAGCTGTAATAAAAGTTTTCTTACACTCAAAGCACTTATGATCTCTCACACCAGTATGTCTCTTCTGATGAAGTTTTAAATTTTGGAAATGTGAAAAACACTTTCCACATAAAGAACATGAATATGGTTTCTCCTTTGTATGAACTTTTAGGTGACTCTTCAGACCTGAAGCCCACAAAAACGTTTTGCTGCATTGGTCACATTCATACAGCTTCTCTCCAGTGTGAATGTTCATGTGTTGCTTAAGTTTTGATGATTGTGTAAAACTCTTCCCACACTGATCACAAGTAAATGTCTTCTCTCCTGTATGAACTCTCATATGCACCCTAAGGCCTCCTTTGTGTGTGAAACTCTTCCCACACTGATCGCATGTGTAAGGTTTTTCTCCAGTGTGGATTCTCTCATGTGATTTCAGGATTCCTGACCGACTGAATCTCTTGTCGCAGTGTGAACACTTGTAAGGTTTCTCTCCAGTGTGGATCCTCTGGTGCCGTTTCAAATGCTCAGCTCTAATAAAAGTCTTCTTACACTCTAAGCACACATGATCTCTCACACCAGTGTGTATCTTCTGATGTAGTTTTAAACTCTGTAGTTGTGGAAAACTCTTTCCACACAAAGAACATGAATGTGGTTTCTCCTTCATATGTACTTTTAGGTGACTCTTCAGGGCTGAAGGCCACAAAAATCGTTTTCCACATTGATCACATTCATGCAGCTTCTCTCCAGTGTGAATGTACATGTGAACCTTAAGGTTTGATGATTGTGCGAAACACTTCCCACACTGATCACATGTGAACGGTTTCTCTGCATTATGAACACTTGTGTACATCTAGACTATATTTGCTTGTCAAACTATTTTCACACTGAGTGCAGGTGAAAGATTTCTTGTTTCCTAATTCCTTTAAATCTCTGTTTGGTTTGAGAGTGACTCAAAGGTTTCTCCTCCTCTTTGTTCAGTTCTTCATTCTCCTACTTTCCGTCAATCAACTCTGAAATTAAAGTAAAATACTTTTCATTTTCACCAAATTTAAAAAAAAAACATAAATAAGAAACAAAACCAACATGATCCAGATTTTGAGTCAAAACATCTAGCTCTAGTAGCAAAATTAGTAGTAATTGTCTTATCAGCATTATTTTTAGTTATTTTATTTTTTTTTTTTTGATCATTCAGAAACACTGAATGATCAGCAATGTCTCAAGCACCACCAACCCCAAGTTCTGTTAATATGACAAATATAAAATACTTTTTTTCTAGTCGATGGTGATTCTAAACAGGATCTTCTGACATATTTCCAGCTGCTCTGATAATGCTGATAAGTCTCAGACTATAAACACTCATTAAACAAGCTATTCAGGATCAGTTGTGTTTGCTGGTAGAAACAAATAATTTGAGTCATAATATTCGCAAGAGCACATAATATCTAAATATAGTTCGAGTTTGAACTATATTCAGAGCATTAATTACTAAAAATAAAAATATTAACATGCTGTAATTTTGTATGTGCAAAAACTTACAGCAGTTTCTTAAAAGAAAGCTCCAAAGATAAATTTAAAAAAATTACAAGTGTCTATATTACAATAAATCGCATCAGCACTCGATATCGATTCGCATCTATTCCCCTCACAGATCACGTGACATTCAGAAACAACAACATTATCACTCCAAACAACGAAAAAATCCTACAAAAGCACAAAATCGCTCGGGTTTTAACACACATGTTCATTATATGCTGTACTCAGTGTGTCTTCAAGCCAGCAAACACACAAATAGTGCAGTAATTGATGAAAACACTGCAGAAACCACCTCGCACATTATTGCATAAACAAACCGTATATTTTTTCAGTTCCCTAAATTGAGTGAACAGCTCAGTTCAACTCACCTCAGAAGACTGAACGCTTTGGCAGCTCTTGATGCTTCATCAGTCAATGACTTTAAAAACAGCGTAACTGATTTCGGTCAGACTTTGTTGTAGAAAATCTCTCTCATTTAAAAAAAAATCTCTCGAGTCAAGAAGTTCCAGGCGCGCGTCCTGAATAGTGACGTCAAATCATTTCGGCTGCGGTTCAGCTCATAAACACCGCCCCTTTGCATGTAAACGAATGGAGCGAGAGGCAAACTGAAAAGAATCAAATTAAACTGAAAATTAAGTTTTCCCAAAGATGATTTGTGTCATTTTAGGCAGTTCTTATTAAGCTGAAGTGTTCGTTTTTAATATGTTTTGTTTTAATTAGTTATTTGAGGACACAGAAATGGGCGATTGGCAGTTTCTGTGAGTTAAGTAGGAACACACTTTCGGGAGGAGGTTGAAGCTTTAACTTTAAATTTTCCACAGCTGTATTGTTTCACACTGACAAAATTAGTTGGAAAGCCCCAAAACAATCAAAATAGTTAATGGCCTGATGGTTTATTTATCAAATGATTTATTTCTGATGCAATCAGCAGACAGTAAAAATAGACAATAAAAGCGGTTGATAAAATTATTAATGCGTTTAAATCTTGGTAAAACAACTAAAAAAGTTAGTGAAAGCAAATGGGCCGAATCTGATTGCTGGTTTATAAACATTTTATTTTTTTGTTCAGCAAAAAGCAAGAAGGAATGAACTCTCTGTAGCAGTTTAAATACAGAGGCAACCACTGCACTTTAATTGCAATCCAAACAAAGATGCTGCATACATTACATTGTATAATTTCAAAATCTAATTTAATATGTTAGAAGATACAGTCAGAAGATACTCAGAGATATATTCATATATTCCCCACCCCTAATTCAGTATTTAGGATTTTCATCAACAGTGACTTGCTCTCTCTACCACACTATTATCTCCTCTATGCATCCATCTTCAGCATCTTCGGCCTCTGTTAACGCCCATTTACAGACTTCAGAACTGTTTTCACATATAGACCATGAATGTTGTTTCTCCTTTGAATGAACTTTCTGATGCTTCTTCAGGCCTGAAGCCCACAGAAATGTTTTGTTGCATTGATCACATGTGTGCAGCTCCTCTACACTGTGGCTGTTCATGTGCTCCTTAAGGTGTGATGACTGTCGGAAACTCTTTCCACACTGCTCACACATGTACGGTTTCTCTCCAGTGTGGATCTTCTTGTGAACCTTGAGACTCTGTTTGTATGCGAAACTCTTTCCACACTGATCACATGGGTGCAGCTTCTCTACAGTGTGGACGGTCATGTGGTCCTTAAGGTGTCCTTGTTGTCTGAAGTTTTTCCCACACAGAGCGCATGTGTACGGTTTCTCTCCAGTGTGGATCCTCATGTGAATCTTGAGACTCTTCTTGCATGTCAAACTCTTTCCACACTGACAGCAGGTGAAACTTTGAGTGTCTGCAGATCGAGAGCGAGTTTTTTTCCCACTTTTGACATGATGTTGTTTCTCCATCAGGTCTGAAATGAAAATTAAAAATCAAATCTTAAATCTTAAAAGATAGAGAGACAAGAATTTTTGTTATGCTTTTCATGCAACAGTCCTTTAATTGTTCAATACAAATTTAAAAACATATCACAATAAGAAAAAAAAGACTATTTATTGTTTATTTTACAAATTGCACAGAGAATGCAAAAACACCAAACTTAACTTTTGTAAACCTTGAAAATATGTAATCTGTGGGGGAAGCAGTGTTATAATAATTTTTTTTTTTTTTTTTTTTTTTAAGATTTATTTTTGGCATTTTTAGCCTTTATTATGATAGGACAGATCGGTATGGACAGGAAGCAAAGTAGGAGAGAAATACGGGGCGGGATCGGGAATAGTCCTCGAATCGAGATTCGAACACGGGACGCCCGTAGCG
This sequence comes from Labeo rohita, assembly GCF_022985175.1. Classification (NCBI taxonomy): domain Eukaryota; kingdom Metazoa; phylum Chordata; class Actinopteri; order Cypriniformes; family Cyprinidae; genus Labeo; species Labeo rohita. The sequence continues at coordinate 58,561,452 of NC_066890.1, read as the reverse complement.
CAACAGCGCTGTATGTCCGCGCATTACCCACAAGGCTATCGAGCCGACAGTTATAATATCTTTTAATTAGTTTTGTTTTTAGAATTTTAGCATCCATTCGTTAGTTTCTATATTAAAAGACAATTTAATTTCGCTACACAACGTCTTTGTTGAATAATAAAAGAAGATCTGTGGGATTAAACTTGAACACGATTTAATTCTTCACCTTAAAGTCTGTGGTTAAAGCGCCACTTACCGATAAAAGGCAGCAAATACATGCATCTGTAGAGAGTCCCCACTATATTATTTAACTACGTTCATTGACATTTTTTTCTACTACAAACACTCAATTTGAAGAACTGCTTGAAGCTTTATATTCTTAATATTTTTCAGTCTCATTGATGAAGGATCAAGAATAAACACCAACCTGTTTGTTCTTCAGTTTGTTTCATTCTGGAGGGTTCTGCTTATGTTCTCACTGTCCTTCAATAAACTCCGTCTTTGCAGTTTTCACTTGAAATAAAAAGAGCTTTATCGCGGCAATTTACGGTTCAGGAGACATAGCCATAATGAATGAGATGAAAACAGGATCTATAGACATGAAATAAAAAGAGGATTTTCAGTAGCTGATAATATTTATGAGCCTCAGGCTAGAAACACTCATTAAACACGCCATTCAGGATCAGCAGCAGATCATCTCGCTTTTTATAAAAGTATTTGTAGGTAGAAACTGATTTATGTATGGTTTAAAATGTTCTACTCGGCTCAACAAACAGCATAGCAATCATTCAACTCTAGGCTACATACAAAAACACAAATTCTCTCAGATCTAAACAAAATTTCCTTACATGCTCGTTGTCTGCTGTAAGCGTTTTAATCGACAGAATCACAAATAGCGCTGTACCCGGCGAAAACAAGGCAGAAATGACCCGTAAATAAGATGTTTTTAGTGTATTTCACAGTTGTGTAAACACAACCCAGCAACGTGAATGATCAGTCTCGTCGCTGACTGAGCACGCGCAAATGGTGACGTCATCACCGCGAGCCGCGCTCAACGGTAGATCATTTAAAAAAGCGTATAGGGATGTGTATAAGGATTTAATGGTATTACTACTCTTACAATACTGTTTATCGTTGTTAAGTAAAATAAAACAGAATTAACATGTCTTTGTGATATGACAGTGTAAAATAATTAATAGCAAATAAATTCACTAGTGAAGGCAGTTTTAGTGTGATATATGAATAACATTCATGTAAGACAATATACAATCAGAATAAACAAAGTACAAACAAAATAAAAAACAATAAACAAATAAAATAAACAATGCTTTAAAGTATTCAGTAAGGTCTAACAGCAGTAGGTGCAAAGGTGATATCTGTGCTAGACCAAATGCAGCACAATAATCACTTTACAAAAACAAAATTAGATTAATCGCACAGCCCTAAAGCGTGAGAGAGATCATCTGGAGTGTGAATAGCAAAACCGCATCATAGACTGTCTTACCCCTAGCAGACGAACCATTTCTCAGTATTATTAACTTGTCGTTAACTCTAGGTCACATTCCAAAACTCTTCAAGCTGGCGTTTGTTAAGCATCTTACTAAGAAACCACAACTAGATCATAGTGAACTGGCAAATTACAGACCCAAAACAAACCTCCCGTTTATGTCTAAAATTTTTTGAAAGAGTTGTATCTGCTCAATTGTTTCTTTGTTAGGACAGATTAATTTCAAAGATATGTTATTTCTTGACGGATTTTTGTGTCACGTTTGGTGAGGAAGCAATGTCACACCTGAAAGTGCTGGATCTGACGATGATCTAGAATACTGACTATGAATCTTTTTTTTATGACTGCTGTCACGGGGGCGGAGCAAAGCGACAGACACAGTGGGCGTGACGTCAGGCCTCGGAGAGGCTTTTATTAAACAATAAAACAAAGTGTCCAAAAAGGGGGAAAAAGTGTCCAAAACAAAAGGGGGATCTGGTGTCCTCGAAGTGACGGGGTTCCGTGAAGGAGGGGTAGTGTTCCAAAAGGGAAGGGTCCAGGTAAGGGGCGGAGTCCGGCGGCCGCACGCGCTCCCCGCTCAGGTCCGGGGTGCGAGGGGCGGCGGCTTCTCTAGCGGCATCGTCCTCCTCCACCTACGCGGCGCTTCTGGGGGATAACACGGCCCGGCATCCTGGCCCGTCAGCCGTTACGGGTGCGGTCCTCATCCGGACCCGCGGGGTCCGGCAACTCGTCCTGCGGCGCTGGTTCCCTCTTCACCCCTTCCTGGACCCACGAGGACACCAGCGTGCATGCACGGGAAGAGACCGGTCTCCTGAGGAGAGGCGCGCTCGGCATTTTAACAGCGGCGGTGATGAGGCTTCATTCACATCAGGTGTGCCTCATCACACGCCGCCAGACCTGGATGTTTCGGCGCCCCTCCTCCTCCCACACGCCCACTCCCGTCGGGAGCCTGGTGAAGGGCGGCGATTACCGACGGGGTGCAGCTGACAATAAGGGGGAGGCAGTCGACTCGTCACATTCCCCCCCAAGCGACATCCCCGTCATCCGGTCGCCGCCCACGCAGGAGTGCTACCTTCCTCAACCAGGCTCCAGCGGTCGGAGTGGGCGGGGATTCCTCTCCGGGCGACTCCCTCTCGCAACGCCACCGGACCGGGGACAGAGAAACCGGAATTTAGTCGACAGCCTCAACCAACCGCAGGGTAAGTGATATTAAATGAAACAAGTCACTTACCCCTTTAGCGGTTGGGAGGCCGTCACCACCCGTCTCTCCGTCCTCCGGGTCCGAATCTCCATTGACTTCTCTTGCGAGCGAGAGGGGGTGACGTCACCAGGTGATTCCCACTGCGCTGCCTAAGCTCCGCCCATGCCCGCATTCTCCACCACTTGTCACGGGGGCGGAGCAAAGCGACAGACACAGTGGGCGTGACGTCAGGCCTCGGAGAGGCTTTTATTAAACAATAAAACAAAGTGTCCAAAAAGGGGGAAAAAGTGTCCAAAACAAAAGGGGGATCTGGTGTCCTCGAAGTGACGGGGTTCCGTGAAGGAGGGGTAGTGTTCCAAAAGGGAAGGGTCCAGGTAAGGGGCGGAGTCCGGCGGCCGCACGCGCTCCCCGCTCAGGTCCGGGGTGCGAGGGGCGGCGGCTTCTCTAGCGGCATCGTCCTCCTCCACCTACGCGGCGCTTCTGGGGGATAACACGGCCCGGCATCCTGGCCCGTCAGCCGTTACGGGTGCGGTCCTCATCCGGACCCGCGGGGTCCGGCAACTCGTCCTGCGGCGCTGGTTCCCTCTTCACCCCTTCCTGGACCCACGAGGACACCAGCGTGCATGCACGGGGAAGAGACCGGTCTCCTGAGGAGAGGCGCGCTCGGCATTTTAACAGCGGCGGTGATGAGGCTTCATTCACATCAGGTGTGCCTCATCACACGCCGCCAGACCTGGATGTTTCGGCGCCCCTCCTCCTCCCACACGCCCACTCCCGTCGGGAGCCTGGTGAAGGGCGGCGATTACCGACGGGGTGCAGCTGACAATAAGGGGGGGAGGCAGTCGACTCGTCACACTGCGTAGATTAGATAAATGACCGAAACGTTTCCCGCATACAGTGCACTGATACGGTTTCTCTCCAGTGTGAATCCTCTCATGTGTCTTCAGGGTTTCTGACCGACTGAATTTCATGTCGCAGTGTGAACACTTGTAAGGTTTTTCTCCAGTGTGAATCCTCTCGTGTTTTTTTCAGGGATCCTAACTGACTAAATCTCTTATCGCAGTGTGAACACTCGTAAGGTTTCTCTCCAGTGTGAATCCTCTCATGCATTTTCAGGGTTTCTGACTGAGTGAATCTCTTGTCGCAGTGTGAACACTTGTAAGGTTTCTCTCCAGTGTGGATCCTCTGGTGGAGTTTTAATTGATCAGCTGTAACAAAAGTTTTCTCACACTCAAAGCACATATGATCTCTCATGCCAGTGTGTATCTTCTGATGTAGTTTTAAAATATGCAGCTGTGAAAAACTCTTTCCGCATAAAGAACATAAATGCGGTTTCTCCTTTGTATGAACTTTCAGGTGATTCTTCAAGTTTGAAGCCCTCAAAAATCTTTTTCCACACTGATCACATTCATGCAGTTTCACTCTAGTGTGGATGTTCATGTGGTCCTTAAGGTTTGATGATTTTGCGAAACTCTTCCCACACTGATCACATGTGAACGGTTTCTCTCCAGTGTGGATGCTCATGTGAACTTTGAGACTTTTATTGCATGTCAAACTCTTTCCACACTGAGTGCAGGTAATAGATTTCTCATCTTTTCTTTTCTTCAAATCTTTCTGTTTGGTTTGAGAACCACTCAAAGGCTTTTCTACAGCTTTCTCCTTCTCTTCGTTCAGTTCTTCATTCTCTTTTACTGTAATCAACCCTGAAATGAAAGTAACAATATGTTCATAAAGATAATAAAGGATATTATTACTATAAATGGGACTACTAGATCTCAGTGCTGTGTACAACACTGTCGATCATACCATGCTTCTAGAGAGACTGGAAAATTGGGTTTGGCTTTCTGGGATGGTCCTCAAATGTTTTAGGTCATTATGTGAATATAGGAGAGAATAAGCCTAAGTGGACGTCCATAACATGCAGAGTCCCACAAGGGTCAATTCTGGGACCAAACTTGTTTAGCCTGTATATGGCCCCACTGAGTTAAAATAATAAGAAGGAACAAAATTGCCTATCACAGCTATGCAGAAGATTCCCAGGTTTACCTAGCCTCATCGCCTAATGAGCCCCATTTAATCCCTCTGCCAATGCATTAATGAAATCAACAGCTGGATGCACCAAAAACAAAGAGAAAACTGAAGTCAAACAAAGATGAATCTCTAGGGGTCTCACTGATAAAGGATCAAGAATAAACACTAACCTGTTTGTTCTTCAGTCTGTTTCATTCTGCAGGGTTCTCGATTGCTCATGTTTTCACAGTCATTCAATAAACTCTCTGTGCAGATTCTTCTTCCTGGTGCTTTGGTGCTCATCTTCACTTGTAGACTGATGGGAATATTCCAGCATTTATTGCTGAACTGCAGTGGGAGGAGCTTCACTGAATGTTTCTCTGTGGTTAAAGCAGATCTGCCAAAATCAACAATAAATCAGTTACTGAGTTTGTGTCAGACAACGTCATGAAATGTTAACTGCATACACTCCTGAATAATATTTGGAGAACTTTTAGGACTACTGACACACAACTTGTTCTGTTTTTAATTTGAACTGTTGGCTAAAAGAAAAGTGAAAGTGTAGTGACATGTAGCCAAGCATTAAACATTTAAAATATATTTTAAAAAAATTATATATACAAAAAACAAAAAAAAAAAGGCCAAAAATATATATTTAGGCAAATATATTTTCTACCAATATTTTCTGAGCCTTTCTTTGTGTAAAAGCATTTTAAAAATATTTTTTGACCTTTATATAAAATTCAGTCCAGGAAAATGCATCTTCTTGCCACAGAAATATATTTAGAAATATATTTTGGTATATGAAGGTTAACTAAATATATTTCCTATTTCACAAATATATTTCATTGAGCTTCCCTGTTTACAACATATATTTACCAGATATTTTAAATTTATTTTGATCACAAAAAATATATATTTTTGCCATAGGGGTCAGCAGGATAATGTGCTCTGCCACAGAGCAAAAATGGTTCAGGAATGGTTTGAGGAACACAATGAGTTTGAAGTGTTGACTTAGCCTACAAATTCCCCAGATCTCAATCCAATCGAGCATCTGTGGGATGTGCTGAACAAACAAGTCTGATTCATGGAGGCCCCACCTCGCAGCTTACAGGACTTAAAGGATCTGCTGCTAACATCTTGGTGCCAAATACCACAGCACACATTCAGAGGTCTAGTGGAGTCCATGCCTCAATGGGTCAGGGCTGTTTTGGCAGCAAAATGGGACCAATATTAGGAAAGTGCTCATAATGTTATGTATTAGTCCAGTGGGTAAAAAAGTGACCAATATACAGAAAAACAGGATCTACTGACATGAAATAAAGAGGATTTGATAATATTGGTGAGCCTCAGACTATAAACTCTCATTCAACAACTCATTCAAGATCAGAAGCAGATCATCTTACTTTATTCCGAGTATTATCGAGTAGAACCAAATTATTTAGGTCAGAATATTTGCTGGAATCTGATTAAAGCCATCTTTATTAACAACACAGGTTAATAATACATCAGAGCTTGTAACGTTAAAAATAAAATCGAAGCAGCACTTGACACGGGTTTGCATCCATTCGCGCCAGCAACATCACTCTAAACATAAAACAAACAAACAAACAAAAAACATACATACGAGCATACAAAAGCAAAACATCGCTTGGGTTTTAACACGTTTTCCTCACATGCTCTTTATCTGCTGTACTCAGTGTGTATTCTAGTCAGCAAACAAACACCGACGAAAACGATGCAAAAACGACCGCGTATTGTTGCGTAAACAAACTGTATTTTACAATTGTGTAAATACGCGAAATGTCGTGAACAATTAAACTCACCTCAGAAGACTGAAAGCTTTGGCAGCTCTTGATGTTTCATCAAGCAATATTTTTAACGACGTTTGTGCACGAAGGTACCTGGCGAAACTGATTTCGGACAGATTTCGGTGTGGAAAATCTTCTATCTCATTAAAAAAAATCGTACTTTATTTGTGAGAGCAAGTGTGCCACACACGTCCTGAAAAGTTAAGTCCAATAATTTCGGCTGCAGATCGCTTATAAAGCCCGCCCCTCTGCATGTAAACAAATTGGGCGTGGGGAAAACTAAAAAAAACTTCAAATAATGTTTTGCCTAATCTAGTCTAATCTAATGTAATCTAGGATTTATCTGACTGAAATCTGTGATATCAAAAACATACCTTTATTTTTACATATCCTAATCAAATCTTGACATTGAAAACGTCAAGTTGCAAGACATGATTCAACGTGTTGATGTCCTATTAAAATGAAGAGCAGTTTTAATTTATTTATTTGTCTGTTTTAATTATAGTATAGTTCATGCTGTTGTTATGGCTGGTTAGGACAGGTTTATACACAAGATATTTTAATGCTCAACGCATTATTGTGTCACATTTGTTGAGGACGTGGCGTCAGACATGAAAGTGCTGGATCTAAAGATGAACTGCTTACTGTGATTGTGTTTTGTATGCCTATGTAGAGAAGATGAATGACTGAAACTCTTCCCACATGCAGTGCAGTGATACAGTTTCTCTCCGGTGTGAATCCTGTCATGTGATTTCAGATGTGCTGACTGACTGAATTTCTTGTCACAGTGTGAACACTTGTAAGGTTTCTCTCCAGTGTGGATCCTCTGATGTCGTTTTAATTGATCAGCTGCAATAAACGTCTTTTCGCACTTAAAGCACATATAATCTCTCACACCAGTATGTATCTTCTGATGTTCTTTTAAATTTTGCAGATGTGAAAAACTCTTTCCACATACAGAACATGAATGTGGTTTCTCCTTTGAATGAACTTTCAGGTGGTTCTTTAGGACTGAAAACATCGAAAATGTTTTCCCACATTGATCACATTCATGCGGTTTCTCTCCAGTGTGGATGTTCATGTGTCTCTTAAGGATTGCTGATTGTGCAAAACTCTTCCTACACTGATCACAAGTGAATGGTTTCTCTCCAGTGTGGATCCTCATGTGAATGTCAAGATTCTGTTTGCATGTCAAACTCTTTCCACACTGAGTGCAGATGAAAGATTTCTTGTGTCTTCTTTTCTTTAAATCATCCTGTTTGGTTTGAGAACGACTCAAAGGTTTCTCCTCCTCTTCGTTCAGTTTTTCATTCTCCTCATTTTCATCGTTCAACTCTGAAATTAATGTAAAATGTTAAATTTTCAGTAAATCAGAGAGTAATGTAAAAAGGTCATCTTACTTTATTCCGAGTATTATCGAGTAGAACCAAATTATTTAGGTCAGAATATTTGCTGGAATCTGATTAAAGCCATCTTTATTAACAACACAGGTTTATAACTACATCAGAGCTTGTAACGTTAAAAATAAAATCGAAGCAGCACTTGACACGGGTTTGCATCCATTCGCGCCAGCAACATCACTCTAAACATAAAACAAACAAACAAACAAACAAAAAACATACATACGAGCATACAAAAGCAAAACATCGCTTGGGTTTTAACACGTTTTCCTCACATGCTCTTTATCTGCTGTACTCAGTGTGTATTCTAGCCAGCAAACAAACACCGACGAAAACAATGCAAAAACGAATGTTAAATTTTCAGTAAATCAGAGAGTAATGTAAAAAGGAAGGACATAAAAGTGGAAAAAGTAAATCAGCTTCACAAGTTTATACAAAGTGCTCTTATCATTTGCTGCTTCAACTATATTATTGGAAAGCTCTATATTTCTCTTTTTACAACAAATTAAAATCTGACAATCTGCTTGAAGCTTCATAACCTTACTGTTCTTTAGCAATAAAGAATAAAGAATAAACACCAACCTGTTTGTTCCCCAGTGTATTTAATTTTGCAAGGTTCTGGCTCTGTCATGTTCTCTCTGTTGCTGTGGGAAAAATCTAAATCTGTTATTGAATGAGAAACTGAGAATGAAAAACTTTTTGATCCTTAAATGCTTGTAAAAATGGTGAGTCTAACACAGAGACGCTCTGTTGTGAAGCAAATCAGTAGAGTAATAGAGTATACGCAGCAGTAAATTTCTTTTTTACTGGTAAGGATCGACTTTGACCTTCAGCTTTATCTCTTCAAACTAGTTCTAACCGGTCTTAGACGTTCTTCTGTTAGAGAAATGCTGACAGAAGATTTAGCCATGTACACAGTGAAGATTTGTAGTGTAAAATGGACATGCTCAATTTAAAAAGACAAAGAAAATGGTGTAACATACGCTAGTGTTTTAGAACTGCAGAATGCACACAAATCACACTTTTACACCGCTCACAATTTTTCCAGAATGTTCCCAGATTGTTATTTTTTATGGTTTGTTTTTTGGTTAGCCAATAAACTTTTCTTAATGGAAATAGAATGTATATAGAAATAGAATATATATGGAAAAAGAATATATGTGTGTGTGTGTGTGTGTATATATATATATATATATATATATATATATATATATATATTACTTGACAGTTAAACAATTAGCTTATTAAAAGTAGGGTATCAGTACATTCATGTATCAGTACATTAATTTCTTACCACTTAAGTGTACAGTTTGTACAGCGGGCATTCCTCTTTTGATCCGTAAATAAAAACTTCTCGATCAACAACATATTCTCTTAAGTTAGGCATGTCAATTCCTTCCGTAATCATACTTACTCACATAATTAAATCGATTTAAGTAATTATTCAATAAAGAGATCGATAAACGAGCGTGTCAGCCAGTAAAACGAAATGACCGTTAATTTTTAAATTCCGCGAGCGCGCGGCTCTCCATGGAAGACAGGTAAAAGCGCGTGCTGGAGCAGTACGTGCAGATCAGAGGCGCGCAGTCAATGAAGATGAAACAAACGCACGAATTCACGATTTCTGTTATGCTTAACCCTGGCTTAATATTACAAGTTAAAACAAATTTCTGTATTTTAGTTGGCTAATGCTGCATTAAACGAATTTCAGGGCTCTGTATAAGTCATTAGTCTACATTAAAAAAAAAAAAAAACATCTGCAACGTTTTCATTGGAAATATAGTTTAACAGGGTTATAAAAATAACCATTAGAAAACGTTCTGCAGAAGTTATTTTTAGGTTATTTTAAAAATAACTACCTTGGAACGTTCTGGGAACGTTATTTTACGGTTGCAAAAAAAAACGTTCCTAGAATGTTTCTTGGTTCTCAAAAAATAACCAAACGGCAACTAAAAGCGTTGGTGGAACGTTCTGTGTTTGCTTAAAATGCAAAAACAGCCTCATATATTGTTGCATCAACCAACTGTTTATTTTACGATTGTGTAAATATGTGAAATGCCTTGAAAAGCTTAATTTACCGCAGATGACTCCGCGTCCGAAAGATTTGGCAGTTTTTCTTGATTCATCACCAGTCAGTGACTTTCAAGATAGCATTTGTGCACTAATGTACCTTGTAAAACTGATTTCAGACAGACTGAAAATGCTCAAGTGTTCATTTTTAATAAGTTTTATTTTTTAATTAGATGCAGTTATTTGATGCTATAGTCTGATGTCATGATTGACAGCTGTGTTTTTTCAAATCATTAGTTGAAAGCCCAAAAATCAGCTATAACAGTCAATGGATTTTATATGTCTCTACAATTATGAAATAATTTATTCTTGATGCTAGCAGAATCAGCATGAAATAAAAACAGACAATAAAAGCTGCTTATAAGAATTTTCACTTATTGTAAAGCAAATAAAAAAGTGAGTAAAAATATAAACAAATGAGACAGATCTCTCTGTTGACTTACAAGATCTTGAAGGAAGTCTTCTCTCTCTTATTCTTCTCTCTATTATTAATGTTAGTTTTTTTAAATCTTCCATTTATTTCAATAGGAATGAATACTAATGTTGTCCACCAGAGGGAGCCACATGATAAGTTCTTTTGGGTCTCCGTTTAAAATTGAAATCATACAATAGATTGTTTTATAGTACATAATTATTACAAATATTGAGTGGCTGGCAAAGTATATATTTCAAAGCATTTATACCAGCAATCAGACAGCTTGTGAATAGTCACATAATGTTATATACCTCAAAAAAGACAAATGGGCCCGGGGCAAACTTGCTACACCACTGGCATTATTGTGTCACGTTTGGTGAGGACACAGAATCAGACTTGAAAGTGCTGGGTCCAAAGATGATCTACTTACTATGAATCCTTTTTGAATGCACGAGTAGTTGAGATACCTGAGTGAAACTCTTCCCACATGCAGTGCAGTGATACGGTTTCTCTCCAGTGTGGATCCTCTCATGTTTTTTCAGGTCTCCTGTATGACTGAATCTCTTGTCGCAGTGTGAACACATGTACGGTTTCTCTCCAGTGTGGATCCTCTGGTGCATTTTCAATTGTTGAGCTGTAATAAAAGTCTTCTCACACTCAAAGCACATAATTTCTCATGCCAGTGTGTATCTTCTGATGCACTTTTAAACTTTGCAACAGTGAAAAACTCTTTCCACATAAAGAACATGAATGTGGTCTCTCCTTTCAATGCACATTCAGGCGCTCCTTTAGGTTTGAAGCCCACAAGAATGTTTTTCCACATTGATCACATTCATGCAGCTTCTCTCTGGTGTGGATGTTCATGTGCTCCTTAAGTTTCGGTGATTGTGTGAAACTCTTCCCGCACTGATCACATGTGTATGGTTTCTCTCCAGTATGAATCCTCTCATGTGTTTTCAGGTTTCCAAACTGACTGAATCTCTTTCCACACTGTGAACATGTGTAAGGTTTCTCTCCAGTGTGGATCCTCATGTGATCTTTCAGACTTTTATTGCATGCCAAACTCATTCCACACTGATTACAAGTGAAAGATTTTTCATCTGTTCTTTTCTTCAAATCTTTCCGTTTGGTTTGAGAGCAACTCAAATGTTTTTCTCCCATTATGACATAATGTTTGAGAGCAACTCAAATGTTTTTCTCCCATTATGACATAATGTTTGAGAGCAACTCAAATGTTTTTCTCCCATTATGACATAATGTTTCTCCTCTTCATTCAGTTCTTCATTCTTCTCATTTTCTACAGTCAACACTGAAATCAAAGTAAATTGTTTAATTTTCAGCAAATCACAGAGAAAAAAAGTAAAAATAAAGGACATAAAAGTGAACCCTGATATAATAGTAAGTAGATGATTGCTATACAAATCTTTTATCATATTGATGCATTGAAACTTTTCATGAATAAGCTACACTGATATTCCTATTATGTTTAAAACATTATAGTCACCAATCCCATGGTTCTATATACACTGTGTGCAGAATTATTAGGCATGTTGATAATCTGGTCATATTTTTTCACCAAGCACATTTTACCAATTCCAAACCTTAATAACTACTATTAATTTTGTATTTAATCATTTGTAAGTGATAAATAACTGTCCATGAAGGCTGGAAGTGAAAAACTCCTTATATTCAGGTGTGCAGAATTATTAGGCATTTCTTTTACAGATAAAATGAGCCAAAAAAAATATTTAACCCAGACTGAAAAGTCCAAATTATTAAATGCCCATGAGAAGAATGCAATACTAATGCATTACAAGAATTTGCAAAGTTAAGGCTTGACCATTGGACAGCGAAATGCTTGTTGAGTCTGCATGGTCAGAAAAAACAGGTGGAGAAGAAAAGATGCATGTTAACTGCAAAAGAATTAGGAATTAAGGTGAAGAATTAGGTGTGACACCATCAGGAACCGTTTAGTCTCCAGCGCCACCATTTTCCAGAACTGCAACCTACCTGGAGTCTTCAGAAGTGCAATGTGTCAGGTTCTCAGAGACTTTGATTGGTTAAAAATCCTAAAAAAATGCCCCTGACTTAATAAGAATAACAAGCTGACGTGTTGTGAAATACATGAAGACATTTTTTTTTTTTTTTTTTTAAATAGGCTTTATAGACAGATAAGTTGAGAGTGACTCTTGAAGGACAAGCATCACATCCTCTTGTACCTCTGATTCAAGAATTTATCTTCCAAAATCTGGCAGTAAGTTTTGGGAGTTCATTTTAGTCCATCTCTGCAAGTCAGACTTTTCAGGATAGGAGACTAAACATGAACTCCCAAAATGTACTGCCAGATTTTGGAAGATAAATTCTTCCAAAAAAAATAATTATTGTGATGGGTTAGTAAATATGTTTATCTTTGTTGAAACTATCTTTGACTATGCCACTCCAATTTACTCTGGGTAGGAGATCCCAAGGCCACCAAAAGAGGGGTCCCGCACAGCTATTCAATTCAATGGATTACTATATATATATATATCTATAGCAGAATTACTATAAATAACAGTTCACCTTTATTAAATACAATAAATATAGTCGTATCTGATTTTGCTCACAAGCCGGACAAACACTGCCCATATGAGCTGGAATTAAAGAAATTTAGAGGGTAGTACAATGCTTCCAAAATCATACCAACCAATATAATGAAAAAAAGAAAATACAATAAACCCAAAAGAAATTACAATGTTCTTACACGCACACTGACTCATACGTAAAAGAGAAATTTTAAACACTCTTAACACCCCACACTTGTGCATATGGAATTGAGAATATTCCTCTTCTGTAATCACATGGAGCAAGGCTACAAGTCCAGGCCTCACTGTAGAACACAAAAGAAAATCTAATAAAAATACAAGAGACAAGTCCTGGGCAATACTCAAAAGTATAAGAGTCACAAAATCAAGGTTACTAATCACAAAGCAAAATACAAAAATAACTGAAGGTGGGAAAAACAGTGATCAACTGAGCTGGACTGAAACAAACTCTAAAAAAAGAGGAAACAACATTAAGCAACAAAACACAATTTGTCAACCCATGTTATAAAATCCCACATTCTTAAGCGGGACAATTAAATGTATCTGGTTTTGCTCAACTGGTTCATTTCTGGTACACAGTCCTTCTGAAATGTTCTTTACTCTACAGCAGTCACGTATACAGGTTATATAGAAAAATTATTTTACTCTAATGGACTATCTTTATGTCTTAATTACTGGTCAATGATTACTCTAAAAAGATATATGTAAGAAATGTATTTAAGTGAAATCAACGTAATCAATATGATTTAAAAAAAATCCATTACAAGACATAAATTGCATCCCTCTGCCTCTGTATTCTGATGCCTCACCGAAATAACACGGTGTCTAGGGGAGTGAATTTTCTTTTTGAGTTTTTGAATTTCTCAGTTTGTGTAAATCCATGTGGGGTTCAGAGTATATTTTTTTATCCATGTTAATTTCACACTTGTCTAGTACAAATATGTCACTTTGTTTCATAATTACAGTGTATGCATTTTTCGTTATTTACCTGAAAAGAAAGGAAGTGAAAAGTGAAATCATGCCCCGTATGTGGGGTACATCGTAACATGTGAGGGGCTCGTTGTAACATGACCATATGACAGCTTTAAATGTTATCTGATCGAATGAAAAAAAAAAATATACACGACAAACTAAAATATTTTGTCAATAAAATAAAATGAATAAAAATAAAAAACTTTTTCAAATAAAGTAATGGCGTTTTTTTAATGTTTTAAAAAAATTCTAATTTTTGAGTTTCACAATGAACACATCGCAACCATGCGTGAGACAGCCCTGATCGCAAAACACAGCTATACATTATAGTTCAAAACAATGTGCGCAAATAGATGAAAGATATTCAGAAAAACACTCCCCTCCCTCCAAACACAGCTCTCATAGAACACGAGACACATTAACGAGCCAAAATGCTTTTCATTTCTTATAAAAATAATTTAATATAACAAAGTAAAATACAAAATAACAGTACTTAATTTTACAGTACTCTTAAAGCTACTGTACTTAGTTTTATAGCAATTTTACTGTGGTATGAAATGCAGCAACTCTTCTGAAATCCAACTGTTTTGAAATTAAACTGCCTACCATTTTCGTGTAGGCTATTCCACAAAAAAAGCTCCTAACATATAATTATATTGACTGAATAAAAAATAAACTGAATAGTGTCACTTTTAACATGTTCATATCATATCTAGTAGGATAACTATTCCCTTAAGTGACAGTTTTTTCATCTAGGCAGAAATATGAAGTACTGGCATGGCTTAATTATAACCATGCATGCTTTTTAATGAGTAATAATTGCCTTTTCTGTTTTTCTATCTTTTTTGTTTTTTTAGGTATGAAGCTGAGAAGTCTGAACAGGCCCAGGAATTATAACATTTTATCCTTATCTATTTAAGTGTTTTTATCCTGTTTTGTTTTATATTTTGTTTTGCCCAATAAAACGTGAAAAAAAAAAAAAAAAGTTCATTTTGCACATTATCACATGAACTATATCATGTAAAAATTAAAATAAAATAAAATATAAAAGTAATAATATAAACAAATGAGTCAGATCTCACTATTTATTTACTTAGAAGATCTTGCAGGAAGTCTTACTCTTATTCTTCTCTCCATTATTATTATTATTATTATTTTTTTTGATCATCCATTTATATGAATAGGAATTAATACTAATGTGCACCAGAGGGAGCCACAGGATAACAAGTCCTCAGATTAAAATTTAAACCATGCACTAGATTGTTGTATAGTACATCGTTCATGTTACTTGTTAAGTCTGATTAAGACAGATTTACACAAGATTCACTGCCCTCCAAAAGTCTGGAAATGCCCTAGAAAAGTGGGGTTTTGGACAATATTGTCATGAACCCTTTTTTAAATTTGTAATAATTTTACTGATAAGGGACAACACAAACTACGAAAACATTTTATTACATAAACAGTTTATACATAGAAAAAACTTAAATTTTCGATTCATCAAAATATCCACCATTAGCAGCTATTACAGCTCCGCATAATCTGGGCCTAAAGTCATTGCATTTTAAACTTAATTGGCAATCAACTGTTAAAAGCTATTAAGGTGTGCTGACTCAAAAACCTTTTAAACACCTGGGCCAAGTTTAAACCAGTAACCAGGCATCACAGCAGGCAAAGGGGCATGTCTAACTTTGACATGTATAGAGCCATTATTATGTAATCAACATGAAAATTATTATTGCTGGTCTTTAATGATAATGTCAAGTTGCTTGAATATATTTGCACCAAAAAATGATAAGGATTTATGCTGATATTGTCCAAAACCACACTTTGCCAGGGTTGTTTACAAACTTTTGGAGGGCAGTGTATTTAATAGCTCAATTCATATTATAAGCAATAAAACACAAAGCTTATTGCAATAATTGGGTGGCTGGCAGGCCACTAACAATGAATGGACTCGAAAACATTAAACGTTATTTCAAAGCATTTATACCGACAATCAAACAGCTTGTGAATAGTCTCATAACGTTACATACCTTAGAAAAGAAAAGAATATTTAAGTTAACCAAACTGAAGCCCACTTTAAACAATAGGGCAAACTTGATACACCACTGGCATTGTTGTGTCACATTTGGTGCGGACGCAGAATTAGACCTGAGTGCTGGGTCTAAAGATGATCTACTTACTGTGAATGTTTTTTGTATGCTTGTGTAGATAAGATAATCGAGTGAAACTCCTCCTACATGCAGTGCAGTGATAGGGTTTTTCTCTTGTATGAACACTGTTGTGCACCTTAAGTTGATCTTTATGTCTGAAACTCTTCCCACACTGATCACATGTGAATGGTTTCTCTCCAGTGTGGATCTTCTCATGTCTTTTCAGGGTTTCTGATTGATTGAATCTGTCGTTGCAGTGTAAGCACATGTACGGTTTCTGTCCAGTGTGGTTCCTCTGGTGCAGTTTCAATTCTGTAGCTGTAATAAAAGTCTTCTCACACTCAAAGCACATATAATCTCTCACACTGGTATGTCTCTTTTGATGCATTTTAAAATTCTGCAGTCGTGAAAAACTCTTTCCACATACAGAACATGAGTATGGTTTCTCCTTTGAATGAACTTTCAGGTGACTCCTCAGGCCTGAAGACCACAAAAATGTTTTGGCGCATTGATCACATTCATGCAGTTTCTCTTCAGTGTGGATGTTCATGTGTCTCTTAAGCTTTGCTGACTGTGCAAAACTCTTCCCACACTGATCACATGTGTACGGTTTTTCTCCCGTATGAACACTCATGTGCACATTAAGTTGAGTTTTTTGTCTAAAACTCTTACCACACTGATCACATGTGTATGGTTTCTCTCCAGTGTGGATCCTCTGATGTTTTTTGACGCTTTCTGGCACACTGAATCTCTTGTTGCAGTGTGAACACATGTAAGGTTTCTCTCCAGTGTGGATCCTTTGGTGTCGTTTCAAATGGTGAGACGTCATAAAAGTCTTCTTACACTCAAAGCACATATGATCTCTCACACCCATATGTATCTTCTGATGTGCTTTTAAATTCTGCAGTTCTGCAAAACTCTTTCCACACAAAGAACATGAATGTGGTTTCTCCTTTGAATGAACTTTTAGGTGACTCTTCAGGTTTGAAGGCCACAAAAATCGTTTGCCGCATTGATCACATGTGTGCAATTTCTTTCCAGTGTGGATCCTCATGTGAACCTCAAGATACTGTTTGCTTGTCAAACTCTTTCCACACTGAGTGCAGGTGAAAGATTTCTCATCCCTTCTTTTCTTTAAGTCTTTCTGTTCGGTTTGAGAGCAACTCAAAGGTTTTTCTCCAGTTTTGACATGGTGTTTCTCCTCCTCTTCATTCAGTTCTTCATTCTCCTCATTTTCTGCAATCAACTCTGAAATTGAAGTAAAATTAAAGGACATAAAAGTGAACCCTGATGTAACAATGGAAAGCAGGCAATTGCCATGCAAAAATGTCCTCATATTGATGCATATTTTTATTAATTTAAATGTCTTTGACAAGTTCCATGAATGTGGTACACTGATCTTCAAATTTTTTTAACATTATAGGTACAAATCCCATGTTTTTATAGTGAGAACTATACACAACTCCACAACTGTCTAACATAAGTGAATTTTGCTGTAGAAAGTACCCTTATTATTTGCTGCATCAGCTATATTATTGCACAGCTCTATATATTTTTCCTGTTTCAACAAATCAAAATCTGACAAATTGACGCTTTATATCCATTGTTTGTTAAGCCTCATTAATGAAAGATCAAGAATAAACACCAACCTGTTTGTTCTTCAGTGCGTTTCATTCTGCAAGTTCTGGATCTCTCATATGGTCTCTGTTGTTCTGGGAATTTTTTTTTTTTATCTGGTATTAAATGTAAACCTGAGAATGAAAACTCTTCTTTTTGATCCTTTAATTCTTGCAAGAATGGTCAATCTAACACACAGACGCTCTGTAGTTAGAAGCAAATCAGTAGAGTCTATTTTTTACATGCAATTGCTATGCAAAATCTACGTTGACTCTTCAAACTAGTTCTTACTGGTCTTGGCAGTTAAGTGGTTAATGTCCGCATGGCTTTAGTTTCCTGTGACGTTTCTTTCCTGTTGAACTAAATCAGCCCGCAGACTCCAGAACAGGCGCATAAATAGGGTTTTATCCGATTAAACAATTTAGAAATAACCTCGTAGGATGTTGATTATACAAAGCGTCTAATGTTTCAGTGTAAAATAAGCGAAAAATCCGAACAGCTCAACTCACCCCAGAAGACGCAGCAAACGCGCTGACTGAACTAGGAAGGAAACTAGTGGTGACGTCATGACGGCGATGCCAGAATAACGATAGTTATTAAAAGGCGCCAAATAATGCTCACAGCCACAAGTACGGGAGATTTGTAGTGTTTACAAAAAATAAAGCTAAAACAGTTAATGTAAACAAACGAGCTCATTCAATCTGAATCATGTGTAGGGTGAAAAATAATTTATTAGGCAGCTTAAAGCTTTATTTGTCATGCATAAAACAGGGAAAGTCTAAAAAGCAGTCTTAGCAGTTCATGCCTTTTAGATAAACCCCAAATCATGAATTGAATGAGTCTTGATGCATGTAGCATCAGTAGACAATACAAATGGATATAAAAGTTACTGATAACATGAGTATTAATGAGTGTAAGATTACTTGAAAATGAATGAGGCGGATCTCTCCCTTAGCAAAGCTACATTATCGTAAATATATCACAAATGGTCGAGCATTTACATGTTCTAAGCACAGGAATTAAGAACTGGTAAAAATCAATTACAGGTCAATGTCTATCCTAAAAGTGATACAGCTTCTTCTGCTGCTTCTTCAGTACAGTTTTTTTGAAATAAAAGAAAGTAAATGAACTAGGAGTTAAACAAATCAAAATGTAAAACAAATTCATAAAGCATAATACTTCACTTTGGACTTTTCTTTGTCATGTGTACACAAATAACTGAAAAAAACAAAACAAAAAAAAACAGTTTGTGTTATCTGAATTAGCTAACTACTGGCTAAACATTAGTTTCAGCACTGCAAACTATAAAACTAAACAATGTCGCTGTTTTGTTGGAACCTCCATATTTGAGCTTAATAGGGTCCCATCACTCATCATGGCTTTTTAGATACAAACTCAGATTCATACAGGGTGCAACTCCAGTCTGATCAGAGATAATCACAAGTGAGATTTCAGTGATATTTTGACCACTGAACTAGGAAATGTCCCTGGTTTTCATTTCAGAAATCTGGTCACCTTAATTAAGAGTTGTTCACAAGGCAGAAAGCTGAAACCATATAGCTGCGTGCAAGTTAAAGATGATTTGTGATTCATAGATTTCACATATTATTATTATTCTATGAATCACATGTACGCATATTTGAAAGGTGATCATAAGATCAAATATAGGATGGTTTCTGTGCAACATTTTATAAATGAGGCCCATTGTCTTAGGACTCGAGAATGTATTATTCATTTTAACTACTTGTGATCTATTCTGCAAAAAATTCAAAATCCAAAGAGCAAGGGAGTGTTGAAAGTTTAACTGGAGTGATTCTATTAATTCAGATTTGTAGTCCACAAAAAGGGCCCTGACACAGGTGTTGGGGGCTTCAACAATGTAAAAAAAAAAAAAACAATTTGTTGAGTCAACGTAAAATAATTTGTTACCCTGCTTCCTTAAAATTTTAAGTTCAGTCAACTCAAATAAGTTTAGTCAACTTGAAATGTTAAGTTGTATTCATTGACAAAAAAAATTGTTTGTTAAACTTAAAAGCTGGGCTTGTTACCCATCTGCCTTAAAATTTTAAGTTGAATCAACCCAGATATCTAAGTCACTTAGTACAACTTAACATTTCAAGTTGACTAAATGTTTTTGAGTTGACTGAACTTAAAATTTTGAATCAACTCATTGTTTTTTACAGTGAAGATTTTAGCCAATCAAATCAAAGTAGGTGGGGTTTACTATTCACAGATTGCAAACTCCTGCTCAAAGCCTCAGTTTAACATTGAGAGTGAGGTAAGATGGAAGCTGGAAATCATTTGATATTTCTTAACTGTTTTATATTAACAAGAAGTTTCAGAAGAAGTTTCAACACAAAGTTTCAGAGATCCTCAATGTTTCTGCGTAGCATGTTTGTATGCATCAATTAAAACAACATTAATATAGAATGGTGATTAAACTGAACTTTGTAATGCACAGTTGGCCTTATCACACATACATACAGTAGTGTTCAATAGGGTCACATTGTAAATCTGATATTCAAAGCCTATTTTAAACATTACAATAAAGCAACTTGAAAAGTTTAAAAAACAGTTCATGAAGAACTGCTTCAGTAACTCTTTGTATGACAATCAAATATAGATTTTATTTGAACATTTAAATGCTTATGAACTGCATAAATACATCACAATGTTCTTCTGTTCTACAGACTGATCTTCAGCTTCCTGAACAAGAACAGTTTGTACATGTAAAAAAAACTACTTTCCGTCATAAAAAAAGTAAACAAACTACAAGTCATACATATGCAGTGTAAGACAATATAGCATTATATGAAACTATATAAAGCGCACATTGAAATAACTTAAATTAAAATGATTTACAAGAGTAAAACTTTAAATATTGTTCTTTAGGTAAGAAGCTTCATCTTTAAGTTGATCTGAATCTCACAGATGAATCTGCTTGTCTTGAGGATGAACTTCATTCACGGTAAAAACTACAGATGTTGTTTCTTTTTTCTGTCACTTGTTATGACTGATTTATACAGAAGCAAATTTATAGATCAACACATTGTGTCATGTTTGGTGAGGACGCAGCATCAGACCTGAAAATTTTGGATCTGAAGAAGATCTACTTAATGTGAATGTTTTCGGTATGCTTGTGTAGAGAGGATAATCGAGTAAAACTCTTCCCACATGCAGTGCAGTGATATGGTTTCTCTCCTGTATGAACACTCATGTGCACCTTAAGTTGATCTGTATGCCTGAAACTCTTCCCACACTGATCACATGTGTATGGTTTCTCTCCAGTGTGGATCTTCTCATGTCTTTTCAGGGTTTCTGAATGAATGAATCTCTCGCTGCAGTGTAAGCACATGTAAGGTTTCTCTCCAGTGTGGTTCCTCTGGTGCACTTTCAATTCTGTAGCTGTAACAAAAGTCTTCTCACACTCAAAGCACATATAATTTCTCACACCAATGTGTCTATTCTGATGGACTTTTAAAGTCTGCAATTCTAAAAAAACTCTTTCCACAGAAAGAACATGAATGTGGTCTCTCCTTTGAATGAACTTTCAGGTGATTCTTCAGGTTTGAAGCCCTCAAAAATGTTTTTCCACACTGATCACATTCATGCAGTTTCTATTTAGTGTGGATGATCATGTGATGCTTAAGGTTTGATGATTTTGTGAATCTCTTCCCGCACTGATCATGTGTACGGTTTCTCTCCATTGTGGATCCTCTCAGATGTTTTGAGGTTTTCTGACTGACTGAATCTCTTGTCGCAGTGTGAACACATGTAAGGTTTCTCTCCAGTGTGGATCCTTTGGTGCCGTTTCAAATGTTGACCTGTAATAAAAGTCTTCTCATGTGACTCTTAAGGTGTGATGATTGTTTAAAACTCTTCCCACACTGATTGCATGTGAACGGTTTCTCTCCAGTGTGAACTCTCATGTGAGCATCAAATTTAGATTTGCGTTTGAAACTCTTTCCACAATGAGTGCAGGTGAAACATTTCTCATCTGTTCTTTTCTTTTTGTTTGGTTTGAGAGCTTTCTCCAGTTTTGAAATGATGTTTCTTCTCATCTTCATTCAGTTCTTCATTCTCCTCATTTTCTTCAACCAACTCTGAAATTAAAGTAGATGTTTAATCTTCAGTAAATCACAGAGAAAGGACATAAAAGTGAACCCTGATATAATAGTGGAAAGTAGATGAATGCTATACAAATCCTTCGTCATATTGATGCATTTTTATGCAATTATATGTCCCTCAAACTTTCCATGAAGTACACTGATCTTCATATTATTATGTTTAAAACATTATAGGCAAAAATACAGTTACTATAATGAGAAATATTACATATATAAAATCAACTCAACAAGTTAATAGAAAATGCCCCTATTATTTGCTACTTCAACTATATTATTACACAGATATATTTTAACTCCTTGAAGCTTTAAAGCCTTACTGTTCTTCAGTCTCAATGATGAAGGATCAAGGATAAACACCAACCTGTTTGTTCTTTAGTTTGTTTCATTCTGCAAGGTTCTGGATCTCTCATGTTCTCACTGTCCTTCAATAAACTCTTCCTGACACGTTGATGCTCGTCTTCACTTGTAGGCTGATAGGAATATTCCAGCATTTATTGCTGAACTGCAAAGGGAGAAGCTTCACTGAAGGAGGAGCAGATCTGTCAAAAACAAATAAATCACTTCAAAAGCTTCATTGAAAAGCAACCAAAATAAGCAATGTATAAAAAAGAAACTAACATAAAAGTCTGTTTTAGAAACAAATAATCTACTAACTGACATTAACATAAATTCAAATAACATTCATAACACTGTAAAACTTTTCGTTGTAAATTTACAGTAAAATATACTTACTGTATTTTTACAGGACAACATTTACAGTTATGTACTGTACCAAATACAGTAACTGCCTGCGATTGCTCACTGGTATCTGAAGTTAATGTTTATTAATATATAATGTATTTGACGCAAACTCCTGGAGATCGCTGGCAAGTATAATGTAACCTTACCAAAAATATGAAATGTATTTTTTTGACACCAAAGCGCTGACAGTTTTTTCAAGTTATTTTATATGGACAGAAAATGTTTTAAACTGCCTGCCATTTTCTTTTTATATAAAATAACTTGAAAAGTGTGTCAGCGCTTTGGTGTCAAATAAATATATTTCATATTTAAGATTACAACCTCTTCCGGTTGAGTGAACGCTGTGCGAATTGTTTGCCGCTGCTCTCCGGTCTTATTGATTTGTTTGTTAATTTGTTTATTTTATTGTTTTAGTTTATTACGATCATTTTACACCAAAGCCCTGACACTTTTTTTCAAGTTATTTTATATGAACAAAAAATGTTTCTATTTGAAAGAAACTGCCTGCGATTGCTGACTGGTATCTGAAGTTAATGTTTATTCATATAAAATGTATCTGACGCCAATTACAGGAGATCGCTGGCAAGTCTGAGGCAACCGTTCAAAAATATTTAAAATATTTATTTTACACCAAAGCCCTGACATTTTTCAAGTTATTTTATATGAACAAAAAATGTTTCTATTTGAAAGAAACTGCCTGCGATTGCTGACTGGTATCTGAAGTTAATGTTTATTAATATAAAATGTATCTGACGCCAATTACAGGAGATCGCTGGCAAGTCTGAGGCAACCGTTCAAAAATATTTAAAATATTTATTTTACACCAAAGCCCTGACACTTTTTTTTCAAGTTATTTTATAGGAACAAAAAAATTGATTCTATTTGAAAGAAACTGCCTGCGATTGCTGACTGGTATCTGAAGTTAATGTTTATTAATATAAAATGTATCTGCAGCCAATTACAGGAGATCGCTGGCAAGTCTGAGGCAACCGTTCAAAAATATTTAAAATATTTATTTTACACCAAAGCCCTGACACTTTTTTCAAGTTATTTTACAGGACCAAAAAATTGTTTCTATTTGAAAGAAACTGCCTGCGATTGCTGACTGGTATCTGAAGTTAATGTTTATTAATATAAAATGTATCTGCAGCCAATTACAGGAGATCGCTGGCAAGTCTGAGGCAACCGTTCAAAAATATTTAAAATATTTATTTTACACCAAAGCCCTGACACTTTTTTTCAAGTTATTTTATATGAACAAAAAATGTTTCTATTTGAAAGAAACTGCCTGC